>NW_025335268.1:134144638-134294978 GCF_004798865.1 Varanus komodoensis
TCTCTCTCTCTCTCTCTCTCTCTCTCTCTCTCTCTGCGTGTGCGTGTTTAATAGACAGCATACCTTTTTATCACATGTTTTGTTCTCTTTACTGAAGGTTGACTGCATGCATCTATTTCCTGCCCCTTAGTGTTCCCCTCAGAAGAACCCTGAAGCAACATTAGACTGGTGGCAATTGACCTAGAATCAGAGACACCCAGTGAGTTTTGTTTTGAGGGTATTTAGCTGCTCTATCACACAGATTCATTTTTAGCTGTCATGGGAACCTTTTGAAAATAAAAGGCACGGCCAGCATCTGATGAATTTTGGGGAATTTGCTGAAATTATGTGCTCTGTAGCTCTTCACTCATAATTCCTAGTTATTGATTGTCAGTAAATGCTATGGACCCTACTGAGCTGCAATTGTAGTTGCTTCATCTGTTTAGCGGCAACACAATTTCATATCTCAGTGCACATTGCTGATTTAAATAAAAATTAATGAAAACTGCATAGCTAATCCTTCCAGATGTAGATTAGA
Organism: Varanus komodoensis; assembly: GCF_004798865.1. NCBI lineage: Eukaryota > Metazoa > Chordata > Lepidosauria > Squamata > Varanidae > Varanus > Varanus komodoensis. The sequence continues at coordinate 134,145,156 of NW_025335268.1, forward strand.
TTGGCCATGTGATGGGAAATATTTTTAATTATACATAGAGCATATGAAGCTCATATAATTAGACTATCCTCCATCAGGTACCAATATCAGGCCTGCAATGCATAAGGGAGAACTTCAATTAGAAATGAAATTACATATATTAACGCAAAATGAATTGCCCTGCTTTGTTTCAGATACTCTATCTTAAATCATGACACAATGTGGGGCTCAGTTGGTAAATGTATGAGTAATGCTGTACAGTCTTCTTTATCTCATTTTGTTAATTCAATGTTGTTAATTCAGATGTTGCTACAGTTTGACTTCTCTTCCCTGTGCACAGTTACGTTGGTGGTTAACTTTGTTCAGTTAACCTAATTCATGGCACCGCAAAAGAGGATAGTCACATGTCCCAGGCTAAATTTCCATAGTCTGCATATGATTTCTGTACAAATGAAGACTGCCCATTTATTTATTCACTTTACATGCCCAGAAGCACCTACCCTATTTAAATGAATGGGGATGCTTATGGGTAAGGTAACTGCATTAGAGTACTGTGCCTGTATGATAATGTGTGATCACAATGATGGAGCCTACTTTGCTGTTTATGGTTATCAAAGTGCAAACATTTATTTTTTTCTCTCAAGGCCTGACTAGATAAATGGTGGTGCAATTGGACTTGGTGGGACATTATCCACTGGATGCTTTTGTTAAAATCACGGATGGTCTAAACTCAGGTCCTTGTATCCAGTTTAGCTCTCAGATTTGCTTGTCTAGTGCATCAGAGATCTGCAAGACTCATGGTACCCATGCATACCCTGCACAGCAACTTTGATCATGCAGCAGTTTTCTTTATGTGAATGACAGTCTGCTTGAGGGAAGCAGTATTTCTAGGTTACTGCTAGAACCCAAGGAGAAAAGGAGATCCCAGTTGGAGTGCCACTTGGTATTTGATTCCTTCAAATCTTGAAATGTAAAATTTACATCTTAAGTGTGGAATAAGATGAAGCAGAGGTGAACAATTTGAACACCAAGGACCATATCAGAGAGTCTTTGGAGTTCTGGAGGCTTGGGATAAATGGGGGTCTGAACTGCCTTGCATTGACAAGCTTTGAAGCTTTTACAAGCATTGGGTTGGCTGCTTACAAATGCTACACTGGAAGCATTCTTGTTCTGATCAGCAAAGCAGTAAGTACTTGCCAAGTGTGATGCTGTGCTAGTATTTAACTAAGGTAACTTTTCAATATAGCGCTCCTGCTAGCTATTATAAACCATACTTTTGCTTTATAATGGAAAGAGAAAAAATTATGCCATCTGGTGGGATATATGGCTTATAACAATTGAAAACAATATGACAACATGATTAGTATAATATATATTCCTTGTTCAGTGGCAACACTAGAATGATCTACTTTTCAGTTTTGCTTGTATTGGGCTCTCCCTTTACTTTCCAAAGGAATATTTCACTTTACACCTCAGGTTAGATTTCCTCTTCTGCTGCTCTTCGTTGATCAGTTATTAATGAATAGACATCTGTAAGCTACTTACATATTTATTACCTGAATTTTATGTCACCTGAAGTAACATTTCTGACTCTAGAACTTTCTAAATATGAATATTGAACCAGTCAAGGCCAAGTATATTCTCTTACTATAATAATGAAACCAACATATATTTAAATAACTTTTTAAACTACTAGTTCTGTAAATATTCAAGATACATGCTATACCGAAATGGCAAATGTTCAATGTTTTCAATACAGTATATGCATTTTCACTATAGGCATTGGAAAAGGATCAAATATTTATGAAGTGCCTAATATTTTCTAGGTGCTCTACAAAGATTGAGAAAACACAGTACCTATTCACAGGCTTTCATTTATCCCTAAATGAATAGTTGAATGGTTGCAAGAAAAGTATTTCAACTAATTTGATAGTGTAGGAACATTTGGAGTGCCTGCATAGCTCTGCAGAATTGTTCAAATGTACTGTTAGTCTATCTGAGAATGCAGTTGCTAATTCACCAATAGAACAAAGGTCCCCTGCCACAGCTATGGAAAGATAGATGTAGAACTGAAGCAGAGTATTCCATGGGCAGGTCAGGGATAGCCTTGGGTGCGCAGTTGCACTGTCTCCCCAGGTGGCCAGCTTCAGAAGGTGGTGGGAATGTAGCTTAGCCCTGTGGATTCCCAGCATGTACTTACCCAGGTGTCAGTTTTGCTACCCACACTATTCACCATCAGCATGAAACCACTGTGGGGTCATTTGGAGTTCTGGAGTATGCTGTTGACACACAGATCTCCTCTTTCATCTCCATCAGGTACAGCAATGGATGTGCTAATACAATGCCTGGTTGTAATAATGGATGAGGACTAACAATGTGAAGCTCAGTCCAGACAAGATTGTGATGCTTCTGACCAGCTGGCGGGTGTTCAACTTTTTTCCAGATGGGGTTGTATACCCCTTGAAGGGCCAAGTTCATGGCTTATGGTCCTCCTTGAGCCATCTTTGCCACTTGAGATCCAAGTGACCTCAGTGGCACAGGATGTCTTCTAACAGCTTTGACTGGTGGCCCAACAATGTCAATATTTGAACAGGAATGTTTTCAGTAATCTATCCAGAAGGTCCAAACATATAATATGAAGGCTGGTCACCTTGTGTTGGCTACATGTATGCTTTTGAGTTGATTTGAAAGTGCTGCTGTTAACCTACAAAAGCCTTATATGACTTTGGACCTCAAACTGAAGGATATGAATTCGTCACATGGGTCAACTAAGGCTAGAATTTTACATGTACTTTTCTGAAAGTAAATCTTAATGAGAAGCTTGTAATCTTAAAGAGTTATTCCATTTAATGGGATCAAGTATTAATACTATGGGAATCCTGCATAGATATGCATAAGGTCACACTGTTATCCAATCCGATACATAATTCCTTGAAAGACCTTTGGGCCTACTTTTGAATAGGCTTTCAGAGGATTGCAGTTTAATGGGTTTATAAAACTATACATAGTGTGGAAAAAGTGGATAGTGAGTCCACTTTCTTGCATTTTTCATAATGCTAATGGTACTTTAGGTCACCTAAGAAGTTGATGGGCAATAGTCCAAGACAGACAAAAGTTTGCACAATCAAATGGGTGATGATGGTTTAAGCTGTGGTGGGCTGCAGTATGTGTGTCTAAAGCAGATAATATTCTGATGGTGAAATAGGATGCCCATAGAGAAAGGCAGTATTTCATTGAATACTGGTTCCTGGGAGGACGTTGGCTGCTACTGACTGGTGGACCTCTTGGATTATTCTGACCCGATGTTGTTTGGAATAGAATGGATTCTACAGCAGATGGATCTTTGGTCATATCAAGCAGGTCTTTGATGCCTCTGAGTTTGGGATAACTAACTTGATCTCATTAATGACACCAGCTAAAGAAAACTACAGCAAGAGTTCCGTGCTTTGTGGCACATATTCCATTTAATCCAGATTGGATACATCAGGTACAGCAGTGGCACAAGACGCAGTACTGTAAATGATATACAAGTTTCAACATATGCACTACAGTTCCAAAAGAAGACAACAGGAAACTTAGGATTCTTTAGAAAGTTTTTCTCAAATGAATCTACCTGCAGTTTTGTACAGTACATTTTGTCTCAGTTGTGATGTATTGTAAGCAAAGCCCATTTAGAGTATGAAAATAGAAAATAATACAATTGAGAGAAAAATCTGGTAACAACAGAAAACTTCTAATGCAAACACCATTGCATTGGAATGTCTCACTGGTTATCAAAAATATACCATCACACATATTCTGTAATGTATTTCATTGGTCCATGGAGCCAGCTGAAATTCTGGTCGTGGTCACAACAGAGAACTGAGAAAAGGATACAGTGTGGATCTTAATGTTGCACTTGCATGGCTATTTTAACTTGCCATAACAAGTGATAATCCACAGGAGAATGAAAAGCAATACACGCACATGGGCACATGCACAAAATTAAGATACCATTAACTAGAAGCAATACTTGAGGAAGTTGATTTGTCATTTGGTCCCATGACTGCTTAATCTATAATCATTTTGATGAGAATATAAGAACTGTCTTGTTAGGTTAGGTCAACAGTAAATCTAGTCCCATGCTTCCTGAATTTTTCACTTGAGAATGGAAGCACCCATCATCACTTGCTAGACACTCAGGTTGGAGTTGGAGAAGACAACTTGACCTGCAGGCCCCTTTTCCACACCAACATTCATCTCTGACATCTTGAGGAATCATCCACTCAAGGTATGTGCCTTCTTCAGATGGGCTCCAGTCTAACTGTAAGGGACCATAGGCCTACTCTGTTGTAGCTGAATGTTCCAGAGTACAACATCACCCAGTACAGACAGAGTCCACTGTTCCTTCTGTTAGATTTTAGCCTGATGTCAGTCTTTAAGCTTAAGGATGTTGACAAACGTGACTAACTGGTATTAATATATTCCTACAATTTGTCTAGTGTCTTTAAAGATTAACATTTTCCATAGGTTCTGGTATGTATGGTAGGACATTGTTTGGCATACTGCTGCCAAAAATGTTTTGTGTGCTTAGCAAAGAGTTTTTCTTATTTTAATTAATCACTTGTTTCTGAATTTACGAATAAAGCAGATAGGAGATGATTTTTAGAAGCACCTGCATTGTACAGGTTAATAAATTGAGATATTAGAAAGTCAGAGGGACCTATTCCAAGAGTCCAGTTAGTTACAATCAGAATTCAAGAGTTTTGGTCAACAGATGTACAGTACAATCCTAAGCATGGTTAACTGGAAGGAAGCCTAACTATGTTCAATAGCACTTATTCCTAGGTAAGTATGCAAAGCAGGGGCCCTCTGGATATGTTGGAAATTTCCATAGTCTCCAACAATTGGCCATGTTGGCCAGGACTGATGGGAACTGAAGTCCAAAACATGCAGGGGGTACTTAGTTGCTGTAGATAATTATATTTAGCTAGGTTTCTGTTACTTATGGTTCTAAATAAAGTGGGTTTAATTTCATATCACTGATTGTCCCTATGACTGTACACAATAAAGGAGAGATGTTTACTGGTTGTGTCAATCACAAGTGGGCAGAGCTTTGCTTTGCTTTGCTTTTCTTGCTAATACTTCTGGCATCAGAACAATTTTTGTTAACAATGGTTATTGCAAATATTTAGGTTTCTTTCATTCTTATATAGTTATTAAATTATTTTGCATTTTGGAGTGTTTCAGTCATTTCCATGTTGCCTTTACCATATTGTAATATATATGGTGTATATATTTGTGCGTGTGTGTGTGTAGAGATTGAGAGAAAGAAATATAGAATGTAATGGATTATGTTAGGCTAAATCTTAATTATATTTTGAACATTATATGCCCTCCTTTTATTGTATTTTGAATTATTAGTGATGGCTTTGGCTAGCAATAAAGATTTGAGGTATACAGAAATGCAGCCCTAGTCATTAACCCAATCTAGCAGGAGTTCTTCACTGGCGCAGACATGCTGTCTGTGGCCATTGCTATTGAAAACCTGAGTTAAGAGGAGGCAGCTTGATTTTGGGGTTTTGGAAGGGAAGAGAACAATGTTAATTATCATTGGATCAAAATAATTAGTCTATCGGAAATATGCACATCAAAACAGGCGTCATATAATTGAAACCATCTCCCCATATTAAAAAAATTGTGCATATAGGAAATCAGAATTTTGAATCAATTTCTTCTTTTATTGCTGTTCACTTTTGGGTGAAGACCCCGCCTCCCCTTCTCTCTCTCTCTCTCTTTCCTTTAGGATGCAATTTTGGACACCATGGAAGCCCCTCCAGATGTTTCGACCCACATCTCCCATAAATTTAGCCAGTGCTGCTAATGATCAGAGGTCATAGGAATTGTAGACCAACAGTTCTGAAGGGTCACAAGTCCCTCACTTGCTGCTAAGCACACATATCTAGGGGTTGTGCCATTGAGTTTAGCAGCACTTACTCTGAGTAGTTATGGATAGAGTTGCCCCATTAATGGTTTTGAAAGAGAAAGGGCAATTCGGTTGGAAATATTAAAGTACAAGACAGATTTCTATATAAAGAAGAGAAGAATTCGGTATAGTCTACTGAATTGGATCTGCGGTTGAGCTAGTTAGGGTGAAGGCAAAGACATTTGTTAGTACAGTACAACTTACTAAATCAGATTTGAGGGCAGAGATTTTGGCCAGATTAACATGTTGTCTGTTTAGCTCTTTTTCAGTTGATAGCAAAACAGCTATAAACATACTTAAAAGAGCTATACTAAGTAAGACTTAGGTGGTGCTTTCTAGATTTTAAAATAAGTGCATGGGGTGAGTCAGCTTCAGAGACTGGATTGCCTCCTTGTACTCCTTACTGGGTTCAGAAGATGTTAGGAAGCAGAAGCCCCATTCTTGACCTCATCAAAATCTTTTCTCCATGTAGACAAAAGGCACAGAACAGTTGCTCCATGTGTCTCTGTGCATGGAGAAAGGAAAAAGATCAATGAGAAGAGCAGACTCTTTCCTAGTGCTCTTCCTAGGTGGGGCCTGGGTGAGAAGCCAGAAGGTTGAATGGAGAACTGGTGGGCTGGAGATATTCCATCCGTGTTCCTATTAGAAATGATAGAACCAAAGTTGAGCACTTCAAAATTTCAGTAGGTACTAAACATATGCTTAAAAGAGTAGAACTAGAAGTGTGTGGACAATATCCATTGTTTGTGATCTTTCAATCCTGATATACCCATAGAGATCAGGGGCCTCTCCTTTCTTTTTTAAAAACAAAGGGATGTTCTGTGGATAGAAATGGAATTCCCATACCTCATTGTTTCTTTGCAGATGTAAAGGGAAGGTCTGGGTCATGGCCATTGACACTAGTAAAACTGGAATTAGTATAGTTTTAGAATTTGGTGCTCAAGTGAGATGCTTACAGGGCAGGATGCCACAAATGCAAAGCAGCAGAACACAAGGTCTATACTGGTGTTACTCTATGGACAACAGCTTGACTCAACAAGTTAGTCATGATTTTGTTCCATTGGTTTCAATACGACGAGTTAGTCAAGTCTACTTTAAAGCAATCTGATTTCAATGAGATTGAAGTGCAACTTATATGAACCCAACTCAATTAATTGCACCAATCTGCTAATGAAAAATAATAAAGTTGTACAAAGTAAACTGTCAAGTCCAATGCCAATAATGTGAAGAAATGAAGTTGCAGAGCCAGATGGAAAAGACAAAGGACCAATGGGTTTGTGAGACAAGGCAATGGAAATCAAGAAAACATGCTGCTTGTAGTTAGCTATGAGGCCAAAGTGGTAGATGACAGGAAAATGACTTTTTTTCTCTCCACAACCACCAGATCATCAAACTATTGCTGCTTTTTTCTTCCTCAGACTAAAGCTATTGGATATTATTCAGTATTTTGTTCCCTGAACAGAAGGACCTTACATTCATAGAAAGGTTATTGCACTCATGGAAGGATTATTGCACTCATGGAAGAACCCTTTTCAACACTTTCCATGAAAGCAATTTTCAGCTAAATGGAATGTCCTTCAATTCACAGTGGTAAAACATTGGATGCCGGCCATGATTAAAAATGATCAAGGCTACAAATTTGCACCAATGTTACTTAAACTCCATTGAAGTCAGTGAGATTTTAACAAACTAACTGTACAAGTATTGCAAGCTAAAAGTCTAATGTGGTATGGAGATGATGGGGACTGTTAGAACTTCTGCATCTCTTAGGCAAGATGAATGTTGCTTGGCAAGAGCTTAAGCATTCTGCAGATGCTGTTCATTACAGATGGCAATGTTGGATGGCAGTGGTTAATGGAGTAATAACATACACAGCTCAATGTCTCTTTATAAGCACAGGGCATCAACAATTGATGCAAACTAGCATTTCTATGCAATGGTCCTGCATTAAGAAGGGTTGTGCCACATTGCAAGGAAGCAGCAGAGCTAGAGATGTTCTAATCCTGTGGGAAAACACAGGCCATTTGGACTAGTTAAGAGCTCCAGTTCCTCATTGGCTTTGGGAGACAGTAAGGGCTTGGAGGAAAGATTTTCTATAAAAGAGCTGGACTGTGGGTTTATAGGCTCAGACTTTTCTTCTAGTGGGTATGTAATCCAACGTCCTACACCATACTTTGCTTGTTTCTACTAATGGTGTGAAATGCACTGTGGTGCAAATTGTCTTGTTCTTTAGCTTTCTTTTGTACAGAAGAAAAGTCACTGTAGTATGTCAAAAATAGTGGAGGATCGAGCTGCAATCAAGGAAGGAGCTGATTGATAAGGTCTAGTAAAGTGTAGTGGAGTCAGGTGAAGCAAAGGACTATTCAGATTAGACATCACAGTGAGCCTGATGGTCTGTTGTCATAGGCTGTGCACCAGTAACACAAAGGAGATCTCAGAAGTAAAATGGAGTTCACTGGCATAGTGGAGCAAATTTTGGTGGAATCACCAGAGCAGTCATGAAAAAGTTGGACTCAAAAACCATGCAGTGCTGAAGTTCTAAAACTGGATTGCCAGGGCTAAAGTTTACCTACTGATCCACATTTTCAGGCCCAGAAATGTATTTTTCCCAGGTGTGTGGGACTGACTTAGTAGTGGGTACACACTACTCTGAAGAGACTCCAAGGAACAGCCTTCTTCAGTAATATTTCACTAGTCTGAAGACAGCCCTGGTATTGAAAGAAACGTCTTGGACTAAGTCTAGGCAGAAATTAAGGTCTGTCTCATGTTATTAGAATACCAGTTTTAACATTATTATTTGGAATTCTGCAGCCCTACTGAGGTTTATCAGAGCTCACTTGAGAAGAAGGCCTGGTAATGGACAGGTTCACAGAATGTCCACCATTACTATTCTTTTCCTACAAGACACCAACGCAAGTGAATGCTTTAAATAGCACAGTAACTTAGTGCAGGGCCACAGTTTGGGTGCAACTGATTTGGCAATATCTTACATGAACTGAAATTACATCCTGTACTCAGTGTGCCAGTAGTTGATGCACAGGAATTTCTTGTTTACTAGTTCAAAATAGTATGGATTCTTGGAAGAGAGCCAGTTTGAAAAAATATTGTGCTGTAAAATTACTGAGTAAACAGTTAACATAGAAATGGGGCTGTGGTTAGCTGGTGGTCATATGCTACTCACAGTTTTAGTTTTAGATTAGCTAAATTGGAGTATAGAACCTCATTCAGCTTGAGGGCTGAATTCAACTTTTGAGAAGTCTTCAAGAACTGTATTCCAGTGGTGCACAGAGCTAAAACAAAACAGGAAGGATAGATGTAAAAAGAGCATATTTTAGCTTTTTTTTTTTTTTTTTTTTTACTGCTAGTAATTGAGCTTAGGAGGCATATTTCAGCCTTACAGGGGTGGGAAAAGTGGTACAAGTCAGGAAATCACCAAGAATCCAGAAAAGGGGATATGGCCTTCTAGAGAACCAATGGATAATTTGGGATTCCAAGAAGGCTGGTTTTGGCACATAGGCCTGAGTTTCCATGCCCCAGGCTAAAAGGTATGCTACTCTAGAGTTGGCTCTTTTTCCCCTTGTATGTTTGTTTCTTCTGTAAAGGCTATTTGTTCAGTGTCTGCAACTTTCATGGTAATAAAGGAAAACCTGAAATCTGAAAATGACTTTTTAAAGTGGAACTGTTTATTTTCTGAACATTGTGATGAGTTTGTAAAGCCCCTCGTCTCCCTCTTTTTTCACAGTAATGCAATTTCCAGTGCAAAATAATCTGGGCTATAGATTTGAGTAGTTGTTTTAAATAAAAGCAAGGCTGGAAAAAGATAATCCGATGTGAACAACCTAAAACATGTTTGGAAAAGGGACAAAGCATAAACTATAATAGGGGTGGACAACTTGTGGCATTCTTCCAGATGTTTTAGCCTACAACTCTCATTAGCACTAGGCAGTGCAGCCAATGATGAAGGATGATGGGAGTTGTAGGCTAAAAAATCTGGAGGTTTCAAATTGCTCATGTATGCACCAAAGGTTAAATGAGTCCAAAAGTGGAATGAATTACTCAGCTTTGTGACAAAAGAAGGGCACAATCAACTGAACTCTGCATTAGTATAAGCCTGTCAGCATGGATGGAGTTCATACAGGTTGGAGCCAGGGAAAATCCATTGGGAGACCATTGATGGAAAACCTAAAAGATGGTTATAACCCACAGTCCTAAACTTTCTAAACAGTATAACAATATTTAACAATTGGTGAACTATTTTGAAACATACATATTATTTAAAACATCTATTAACTGTGTTTTATAAATTGATTAGAAATGGTACTCTAATATAAAGTACAACCCCAAAATCTAGAGGCAGTCCTCCTCTCTTACAGGAAATGATGCTTTAGTGAGGGAAAGTCAGAAATCATTAAATTGCTCTATCCATCAAGCTGATGCAACCCAGAAGCTGTCAGTAAGAGCCATAGGACTGCGTTACAAAATGAGACACGCTGTCAGTCCATGCAAAATGTTTGGCTCCTCAAGTGATCCTGCCAAGGACGGATCCACTATTATACACTGGGAGACACTTCCGTTACTATCAAAGAAACACATATAAAACAGAGGGAAAAACATGGGCATAGGTTACCAAGTATTTCTAAACATCCTGCGCAGTTGTTTTGAATGATTTTGCTATCTTTGAAATTTGTGTACAAGATAAAAAAATTAAATCCCCCCCAGGCTTACTTTTTTAAACTTTTAAAAATACAGAACTAGTTAATCTAGTCACACTCTTTACAAGCCAGTGATAACAAAATAATTTTTAAAAAAGCAAAAAATTGTGTATACTACCAAAGCCTGTCTTTTCCCACCCCCATGAATATGATTTTTTTCCACAGACAATAATTAGCAGACAAATACACTGTTTGCAACTGCAATTTGTGTTGAATTAAAGGCAATTACAAAAACATTTTAAGAAAAAATGCCAAACACAATGAGAATTTTATTGGTGCCTGTGTGTGTTTGATTGCATGCATGCAGGTATCTGCTTTGCTACTGCAAACTAAAGGCTGAAGCCTGCAAAGACATGCAAGAACAGATGCACAGTGGGTAGAACCAGTAGTTCTTCAGGCATTACTTGAAGCATGTTGTGAACCATGCAAACAGTACGTCTTTGCAGGGTTGAGCCCAGAAACAGGAAAGTGTGCTCAGATATTTTGAAGTCGAAGTGTGCCAGTTTTGTGATTCTCTTGCTCACTTGCTTGCACACATGCACACACGCAGAAAAGGATGAAAATTAAATTCCTGTGACAAGTTGGCGGCTTTTTCTACACCTTCAGCTATAAAAGAAAGAAAATGTGTGGTTTTGGTTGACTAAAGATCCTGCTGCATGGAGGGGGAATAACAAAATCTATTTTGTCACCTTTTTCAGTCATTTCCACATGAATAAATATTATCCATTAAAAACCTTTAAAAAGGTGCTGAGATACACAGTGTTATAATTCTGCTTCTTTATTGACTTCCTTGTAGCTATGACAGGACTTCTTTCCCACTTTCTTTGCTCTGTACCCTGGATTGAGGCTCCTTCTGGTTTATACACAGAGATTCTTTCACCGCCCCCCACATCCTACCAACTTCCAGTTTATTTTCAGCTCACTCTGCAGCATGAACAGTGAGTTTGAAGGAAGCTGGCCCATTTGGCTTCCATGATTATTTCAGAGATGTTGGTCGGGTTGGTCTAGCTGTCCATCAGCCATCCATCTAGGCACAATTTGCAGCAAAGAAGGAACATGGAGGTGGGGAAAGGGAAACAAATGTTGGCTGTCTGAGCTGCCCCCTTTGACCAACACAGCCTTACAAAGCCGATACCTTGACAATGTTGCTGCTAGCAGCAGTAATGTTTGTAGAATGGCCAGGGCTGGAGGGGGAAGGCCTGCTTTCACCTTCAGGTGTCAGTGCCGGGGGTGTCGGGATGCTGATGATTGCTGTTGTTATTTGGGAGGATTTGCAGTTCGGTCTCAGCCCATCATCCGATTTCATATTTAGGCTGGAGCGACTATAAGACAAAAGGCATTTAAAAAGGATTTCTGAAGGAGGAGATGTGAAGATTAAAGCTGCTGCTCATTCCAAGGTTTGGATATACTTATAAGTAGGGTCAGAAGAACCTGTTTATTTCAGTTTTCCAGTCTTCCAAACACTGAGAATTTTTTTAAAGCTTGCCTGAACACTTTCACACATTTTTTGCACATTTCTTGGCACATGTACAAAGTATATACTTTTTCCTAGTATACACAGTTTTGCAAACTATTTGCTCAACAGAACCACATTACATTTTTAAATGAATTGCAAAATTCAGTGACTTTTGAAGAGTAACTCAAGTTTTGTGTGTGTGTTGGTCTTAAAATGTGAAATGTCATGAGCTTGCATTAAAATACAAAGTGAACAAATTTCTTTCATCTCTCTTTGTAATATATGCTCTCTGTCTTTGCGAGAAGATGTAAAAAATAGGTTAAACCTATACAGTGAACCCCATATGAGAATGTAAGCCATCCAGAGACGGAAGAGATGGATGGCCTAGAAATACTGTAAGTAAGTAAGTAAATAAATAAATAAATAAATAAAACCGGTAGGAGTTAGAGTGTGGTAGGAGACAAACATGAGTGCTTGATAAAGTGGTAGTAATAGCGCTGATGCATTCCCAAAGTCAGATGTAAATAACAAAACACAGCATTTGGGGGATTCCTGTCCAGAAAAGTTTTTTGTATTTTCTCACTTCAGACTAGAATTTCTGGTTCAGCTTGTCCCATTAGTGAATCTCTGACCAGGCAAGTGTGAAAGAAGCAAGGTATCTAAAAAGGTTGCCACTCTAAATCCATCGACTAAAAAAGGGGATGCAGTGACCAACCCTACTCTATTTGATGGATGTATGAATGTCATCCAGAAAGACTTCAAAGGGGACCTTAACAAGGGAGAGCATTTGATTTCATTTATTATGTTTCTATACCTTCCAATAGTCAAAGCTCCAATAGCTGAACAAGCAGATTCATTATCCACTTTGAAAAGTAAGCTCCAGCAGGCAGTCTAGTCTTGTTGAGTCGAGAAGCTGAATACTCAACTCAATGGTTAAGTAAGCCTTACTGTTAAATAGCTTTGCATTTCTACATCATGCAGATATTCTAGGCTATCTCATTGTCGTTTTTTCTCTCTCCTACCCAGCAAGTGTCTCACTGCAGAAGTCTTGAGGACTTGTCAGCTAGAAACGTTTCTATTAGATCTGCTTCAGTTACTGCCTATGATTAATTATGGAATGGCAATGATAAGGTTGCTCTCCAGGCAAGTGCCTAGCTGCTGGAGTCCAGCATTTAAAAACACAGGGGGCTGGCCTTTGCAAAGACAAAGAACTCTTTTAATTTGAAATCCTGACTGGAATTTTTGAGTGACTCATAAAGCTGATCCCCTCTTGAAATCTCAATCATTGTAGGAAATCACAGTATGATACCCACTGACTTCTTATAACATTTAAGATGCAGTCAGAGATGCAGAATTATTGGGAATGTTGATTGTGCCTGCTCTTGGAATAAGAGTCAAGATTCACATCACTGGATCATACACTTGCTTGAAGGTTTTTTGTGTTGCAAGCTAAGGGCTATTCTAGCCCATGGAAAGCTGGATCTATTTGCTAGTGAGAAATGTAAGAAGCCATTAGACAGTATGACTGATTTTTACTAAGTGAGATTCATAAATGTAGCTCAAACTCAGACCGAATCAGTGGCTCTTAAACTGCTCAGATAGGAGTGCAAATGCCTCAAAATGTGTGACTTCCATGACATGAAAGCCTATGACATCGCAACCCATCCCAGGTGGCTGTTGTGTTGTGAGAACCCAGTACTGCTTCCCACAGTGTAGCTTCTTCACAGACAACAGCCATCCTGACATCCCATGGCTTTCTCTAGCTGTTATTGGGTCTGCAATGGGTTGGTGTCTCATCTGAAGCCAGATGACCAATTCCCACTGGTGGTCAAGGGAAATTGATAGTGTGCCACATAGCAAGAGGGGCAAAAGACTTTTGCTGCTCTTGGCTAGCTTGTCTTGGCCACAAGCAGTGTCAATCACCCCACTGATACTAAGGCACAGGACATGTATAGGTCCCTGTGAAAAAGCACTGATTGGCCCTGTCAAAAAATTCACTGTCAAAGGAAGACTGAATTTTGACAGCTATCTGTCAATGCCCCGTGCTCCTATAGCATTCCTTTCCTGAGCACATTCAGGAAAAGATCAGACAAGTGTCAGATCCAGCCAAAATAAATGGAGGGTGATCTACTGGCCACATTTTCTTTCATGCAAAGACCACTCATGGCTTAGCTTTCCCTTGACATCTCACCTTTCAACAGCAGTCAGGAGAGAAACAAAGTTAAAGATAAACCTGTTTATAGTCGCACTGGGTCAAAATACATGATGGATGCTTGCTACACTTTGATGGTGGACACTTGCCAAGACAATTGACAAGGTGAGGCTAGTCACTTCCGACATCTTAAAGTGCACACATGTGGACTTGACTACAAACTTGTTCATTATATTTGGGGCATATAAACAAAATGGTGGTGATCCAGTGACAGTTCCTCCGGTGTGATATTTGGGCATGTTGAAAGGGCTGTCTACATGTGTAGCTCATTTGCAGGGTGGGTTGTTGTGATGTGTGGACGCATCCTTTCTCTCCCAGGTTCTAGAGGGAAGAAGCATCCTGAAGCACATAGAACAACCAAGACATGGGCCGACTGAATGCCTGCTAGCATTCAGAGTATCCACATTAATTTACATTGTGTTTGTATGGGTAACAGTCCCTGTCATTTGAATTGATTTGAAGAGCACTAGTGCTGTATTCCAGTAGTGCTTCCTTGTATGTGGTTTCCTTGCATGCAGGAGATCAGAGAACTAATACTATCCCCTTTTTCTTAGCATGGATTGTGCAAGTGTTGTTCCACAGGTCTTTGCACATAGAATCAAGTTGCACACACATAATTATCTGAAAAGATACTTGCTGATCCTCACAGTTGGGCAGGGGAGCTCCCAGAAAGTTGAATAAGTTTAAAAGAGAGGACAAGCTAAAGCAAAAAAGATTGAGACAACTTAACCAAAATGTAAGGTGTATTGTGGTATTATCCTGCCTGTCTGTTCATAAGCTGAAGCTGATACCCAAATAAATACCAAATTCAGTGGGAAAGGAAGAAATCACTCCAAATGTTACTGTGATTTTCTTTTACCACTGAAATTTTTATAAATAAGGGATGAAAATCAGATGCTATCCATCCCCTTCTGAGCAAAACCATACAATCTACAGTCAAATCAGTATATATTTTCTAATACTTCTTAACTGAACAAGAGGCCAACACAGATAGGTGCACTTTAACAGCCTCATGATAGGCATAATTCAACAGGTGTAGCTTTCTCCAGCATAGCACCTCTCTGGCAAGAAAAGCTGCATCTGTTAAATTTCTGCTTATCACATAGTTGTGCCAACCATATGTTAGCAGTATTTTTCTCTTTCCTATATTTGACCACCTTCTGCTGAAACTTTCTTTTAGATCTCATCTGCTTTTGAAATCAAAATCTAGTACATAATACCTTGTCCAGGGCTTATTTTTGTCATAGAACGCACTGGAACAGTGTTCCGGCACCCTTTTTTGATGGATTTTTCCAAGTGATTGTGAATCGCCCTGTTGGGCGTAGCAGGTTCATTTAGATAGTGCCTGCAGGCTGCTTGTGTGTCGGTGCTGATTGTGAGGGCGCTGCTCGGCTTGGGATCGGTCATGTGGTCGTGTGCTAAGTGCTTACTGCTGGTGGCGACCATTATGTTTATGTGTGTGTAGAGTGACTGACCCCAAGAGGTGAGTTCTGGAACCATTTTTTTTTTTTTTTTTTTTACAAAAAAAGCACTGACCTTGCCTAACTCAGTCCAACTTCTGTGTTCCTATACAGAAGTACAGCCTTCAGGGTAAGTAGCTTGTATATAGGAACTTAGAAGTCCATCAAACTCAGTATTGTCTCTACTGACTGGGAGCAGTCAGAATCTCTGCAGCCATATCTGAAGATATGACCCTAACTGGAATCTCCTTCATGAAAAGCAGGTGCTTTGTTCTCTTCTTCCTGGCAGTTGGCCGAGCCATACAATGGTTTTACCTGTTTAAATGTGTAAATTTATTTTACTGCACTTTTGGGCCTCTTGAAGTGGTCTTATGATGTTCTCTTCTAATGTCCAGAGACATAATGCTCTTCATGTTCTGTTTCCAGGAGATAGCAAATTGTGAGGACTGCCCTAAGACCATCTTGCCAAAAATCACAGGCTAGAATAAGATGTCTGATCATCATGTGTCAGCCATTTTAAAGCTTACTGCATGTAGCATTGGAGAAATGGTTATGTGTAGATGCTTCATTTCATGATTACCAGCCATCTGCTTCCCTGCTGATGTGGCAATATTGCAGTTCGAGACAACCACCATCCCACATGAAGGTGCCCTACCCAACATACAAATGTTCAGTGTTCCCTGGTGGGATACTGAGTTTGAAATTTCTCCAGATTTGGGCAAAAAATGCACTTCACTGCTAATCTTGACCAAGCAGGACTCCTTTGGAAAATCATCTGGAATCCCAGGCCAACCCAGAGTGGCAGAACTGCTGCCCAGAATCACTTGTCCCTTCCTGGCTATGTAGCACCTGAACATATGCCCTGTTTCTTAGATGAAGCCCCTGCCCACCCGCAGCTGTACCTGGTTGTGAGTGAGGGCTGCTCACTGCACTGGATGTGTATGGTGCTGAGTTCCTGCATGCTCCGCAGCCGGGTTGCTGGCACGCTGGAATTAGGGAGATGTGTCGTCTTTTTGCTGCGACGAGAACAGCAGGTGGTTATGCCTTGGTGACTTGAAAGGGAGGGGCTGCGAGTGGACGGATAATTCTGCATTGAGCTCTCCAGGCAGTTCTGCTCAAACATCTGCTCATCAATGAACTCATGGTTCTGTCAGGAAGAACATCAACAAATGTCAGTAACTCCCCAATATATTTTTGAAAGCCCCACACCCTCACCATCCATTGGCACAACTATCTGAAGAGGGCTTTTATGTATTTGTTCTGAAGGTGCCTTAGATACCAGAATGGTCAGAAAGTAGTTCTCCAGATGTTTTGGACTTTAACTCTCAGGATTCCTGACTACTGACCAAGATGGGAAGGTTTTCTGGAAGACAATGTGCAAAGAATCTGGCACAGACAGCATTTGACTGATGGCACAACCTGTAATGTTGAAAAGCACATTTACAGAGGGACACATGTTCCAGTTGCATCCACATCTGTAGCACAAACATTTCCTCTGCTCTGGTTCTCTCTCAGGCATTAGCAGGAAGAAGTGTCACCACCAGAGGCGAATGTAGAAGCAACTTGTGCATTTGGTTGGTGGTGCTTCTCATAAAATCTGAATGGACTGTCACCTCACAGTCTGCCTATTTTTACCTGAGTGTCACTCAGCCAGCACATGGCCTCATTTGTACATTCTGAGAGGGACTACTTTAAGTATATCAAGTATCTGTACCTGCATTTGTACCATGAGGGTTACACTAGAAACATTCTCGAAGGCTGCCCCATGACAGGGAAATTTCCTTCCGTGTGATGTGCCCGTAACTGAGCCCAGACATTTTAATTTCACCTCATTTATGCAACTGAGGACTTGCCTTTTCACTACAAGTGGTGGTCCATGTGACATAAAAGCTGTGGAAGATACATGGGTTTTTTCTTATTTGGCCTGCCATGGGTAGAAATAGCTGGAAATAAGTGGGTATGGTTAATTTTAAAACCCTGGTTATATAGTACTTTATTGCTGTATTGTTTATATACTTATTGTTTGAAGGATTCACCCTTATCACATTTTAACATCAGAGTCAGAGGCTCTGATGGCACACAGGTGGGCCTTTCAGCAGTGGACCACACCTTTGAAATATGTTGCCATTGGGGAACCCTCACATGAGTTTTAGGAAGGCCTTGGCAGCCTGTTTCCTCTGAGTTTTCCCTCTGGTTTACCAGTCTGTTCTGGGTTGTACTAAAAGCCTAACACTATAGGCTTTTACTACTGCCTAAGCCAGATATTTTATGATGGTGTTTCCTAGTTCTATATTCCATCTTGCTTGAGGGATCATGTGGGCAGCTGGTTGGCTACCATGTGTACCAAGTGCTGACTAGATGGACCTTAGGTCTGATCCAGCATGGCTTTTCTTACATTCACATGTTCTTGACAAACATGATTTTGTGTTGCATGGTTGGTATCACAAAAACAGACCATCAGGTTTTTGCAGGCCCAGGCAGGGTGCAATATGTGTCCAGCAGGATTCATTTAGTTTTGCATCAGAAATTGTGCAGGCCTGAGCTAAAACTGGATAGGGGGAAAAAACCCCTTTCTTTTTCTTTTACCAAACTTTTTTCCTACTTTAATTATAAAAGCAATATTTAAATAGGAGAGAGATTTTGAAATGGTGATTCAAATACACCCTTGTATTTTATTAAAACTTTGTTTTGGGGCAGGAAGGGGGAATCCCACTAACTGTTAGTTTGATTTAGGACATAATTCTATGCAAGTTTAGACAGGAAAAAGTCCTACAATACCCAGACTTTCTTGACTAACTTGCCAACTTTAGTTAACCTCGGTTGTCAAGTTGCAGAAGGCTGTCTTCAGGTCCTGAACTACAACTCTCATAAGCCCTACCTGCATGACCAATTGTCAGGGATTATGGAAGTCAAAGTCCAATATGTCTGGAGGATAGTAGTGACTTGTCCCTTTTCTAAAGCTTGGGACATGCTGACTCAGGCCTGTGGTGACCTACTAAGCCAAATCTAACCCAACAACCACATAACATTGTCTTTTAGGCACTGCCCTAATTTCTGTAACTCCAGACTCAGATGGGCCGAGTTGGTTTGGTGGATCACAAGGTGTGCAAGCCTGCTTTGGGTTCAGGGGATACACACAAAGCACTCTCAAGAGACCATAGGTGATGATGCATCCTTTCCTATGAGTATGGAGCAAAAGATATACCAGCACGAGAGCACCATACAATAGAAGCATGCCTGCTCTGAAACTGCTCTTAGTTTTGAAAACTAAAGTTTTCAATCTCTGCCCTCTACTTCAACTGATATGATCAGCTGAAACTATTCTAAATGTGTAATGTAATTTATTTGTGTAATTGATTTTTACTTCACTTTTCTAATACATATGCGGCCGTGCAGATAAAGAACAACATGTGACTGTGGCATGATATGCACAGTAAATAAAAGATTAGGTTCTTAGATTTTGTTTTTCTTCCTTGGGTTGCAACTCCTTTTTACAAGAATGCCAAACTAATTATTAAACCAAAGAGCCTGCTTGGTTGCCTTGGAACAGTCACCAAGTACTTGATTTCTATGTATTATACTCACTAGGGAGAACATTTTGTGCCATTGTTCACCTGATCACTTACTTGCATGTTCAGGATAAGAATCACAACCATCATGCTGAGAGTTATTCACCCCCTGCTTTTAAAATTAACTTTAATCTCTGATTCATGCCTTGAATGTGTAAAGCACAGGATAAGTTGAGTTTGGGGACTGCTACCCTGTGTCATATGTCAACTGATTCTATAAACAGGCTTCCAGGATTTTCTTCAGGGTCTAAAATGTACTTGTCAATGGGAACAGTGTTATGGCATTTCTATCTAGTATGATGGAATTCCTTTAGTGTATAGCTGTAGCATATCATTTACTCCTGAACATGTCTCTGAATATAACTGCAAAGTATTGCTGCAGTTTGTACTCCTAAACAGCTCCTGTCTAAGACAGAAGGAACATTCTGTGGAAATTTAATCCCAAACTGAAGAGTACACGTGAACAAATGTTGACAAATTAACAGCTCAAGGGGTGGTTCCAGGTACAACCAGGAACCATGAGAGACCTCATCTGAAAATCTGCAACCTTGTCCTATGTTACATTTTAAGACAGTGATCTTAGAGCTGTCAACCACCATTTTTTCTTTCCTGGCATTATTTATTTACCTTCTCACCCAGCCTTACCTGTCCTTGTACTTTCCAGATGTTTTGGTCTACAGCTTTCAGGGGATGATGAGAATTGAAATCCCAAGCATCTGATGGGCACCAGGTTGGTGAAAACGGATATAGGCTGGTAAAATGTTCTGGATAACTCAAAAGCCTATACCCAGGAGTAGGCAACTTGTGGCTTTCCAGGTTTTTGGGCCTACAGTTTCCATCATCCTTCACCATTGACAATGTTGTTTGGGACTGATAGCAGTTGCCAGCCAAAACGTCCAAAGGGTCACAAACTGTCCATCTCTATTTTACAC
Organism: Varanus komodoensis; assembly: GCF_004798865.1. Classification (NCBI taxonomy): domain Eukaryota; kingdom Metazoa; phylum Chordata; class Lepidosauria; order Squamata; family Varanidae; genus Varanus; species Varanus komodoensis. Next base: position 134,165,441 of record NW_025335268.1, read on the forward strand.
TATATTTCATACTACATTTTGTGATCCTTCTGGTTGGGCTAATAAAACTTTGCTCTAATATTGTTTTTCTTGGATTTTGCTATTTTATGGTCAATACAGCTGCCTTCCATATTGATCAAAGATACTTTTGCTTTTGGAGCTGTAACATGAGCTTGTTAATGACCTTTTCAATCCTAAGAGAAGCAGAAATGCTTATGTGGGAAATGTTTAAAAACTGGTACTAGAACAACAATCATTTTTCCAGAAAAAAGCAAAACTCTCGGCACATTTCATTCATTGCTTTATGGGTCTGATACATTTTCTTTGTCCATTTCTCATGCATAAGAATGTTCATTAGAGAACTGTGGGACTAAAAGGATAATAAACAGAGAATTTTCATCATTGTATCTTTATGTATTTTATACACAGTTTTGCAAAACAGGGGCAGAGGAAGATTCAATAAATGACTGGAAATTATAGAAATTTTGGTATGGTAAGAGAAGTTAGCAGACATTTATAAGGTGGCATAGGAATATTGATATATAGTGAAACTACACTATTATAAGAAGAAGAAAGATTAGAAAGGGAGAATGGAAAAGGTCATGACCAGCAAAAGGGATAATGGGAGACTTTTGCCCCAGAAAGTGGAATGAAAAATATGATTTGCGTGGACTATGTCACACCTTTCAGCCTTGTACAATTTCTGTGGTAGCTTGCAGGAAAAAGTGATGTTCAGGCTTCATCACTATCAGCAAATAGAAATGGAAAAAAAAATGCAGCGAGCTGTGCTAATACAGTCATACCTTGAAAGAGCTATCCTGGCAGTGAGAGCAGGAAGTTCCTAAGAAGGAGCAACCTTTTCCTTGCTGACCTCATGTTGGCAGGGTGGAAAAGAACAAGAACCACAGAGTATTCTTCTTTTCCCTTTGGGGATTTTTTTTTTTTTCTTTTGAAGGCTTATTTTCCACTGGAAGTGATGGGTGGGAAATTATGTGCTCTCACTCCAGGATTGCCACACAGTTTCCACCTTGTGCCTGGTATAAATCTGAAGGCCTGAGCAACTTTGAATCTGATCTCCCAGTCGGATGAGGACATGCAGCCTGATCTGTCCCTTTTTAGAACTCCAGCAATGAGAAGCAATGGCCTTGGAGGTTTCTGTTGGGGATGGGAAAAAGCATTGAAGGTTGGGTCTCTCCTTCCAAGGGTGGCCCTCTTGATTTGCTCTCAGATGGGGAGATACAATCTCTCCTATGTCCCCTGGGATGCCCTCCAGAGAACCATAGGATTGCAGGCTAACCATCCTGTAATATTAAACAAACTGACACTTTCTACCAGCTAGTTTCAGTGGAACTACGTCGGCTAACAAATAGTGCAACGTGTTCATTGTTTATCATCTGGACCAGCTCTGGATATTCAAGCAAGTCATGATGACAGAAGGAGCACACAGGAGGGGGAACTTTGGGTACCTTCTTTGTGGCAAATGTGTCAGCTACAGAGGTGTGTCATGTGTGGAGCTTATCCATTTCCCCACGGGGATGCATCTCTCCACTTTTCCCATTACCACAGAAAGCAAGAAAAGAAGAAGCATGAATTACTCATGCTTCCTCTGGCAGCAGTCTTTTGAGTATGCCAAGCTGCTTCCAATGTGAGTGGGCTGCTACAATGGTACATTGTGTACGGGAGTTCACCTGATTGGGAAAAAACAGATACTGTATTATAAATGTCTTGATTATATAATGTTATATGACATGCCTGATTTAAGATTATGAAGCTGGCCTGAGACAGAAGCTAAGCAAGGCATGATTGTGGTTAAAATGGTAAATGTTAGTGAAAATAACATGGTTAGGAAAAGAAACATATAGATTTTTTTTACAATCAACCTAGCTGAATAGCACAGAACTGTAATTTTACTGGAAAAAAAAGATCAAGCTGAGCCAATGCATAATCATTTATTTTTCAGATTGCGAGAAAGGTTCAGCCTAAGTTATTACATGTGGCTGCATCTTATAGTGATGTCCTAATGTTCAGAAGCCTGCCAGTGGGGCATGAGTTTACCCTGTGCACATGGCATCTGGTCAAGACCAAAGGTGATAATCCGGTGGGACATCCTGTTGCTTTTGTCTCTACCCATCCTCAAGATGCAAAGCTTTTGAAAGTTATGAAGCACAGGACAACCTTCTGCTGTGTGGTGCCCTCTAGACATGTTGGACTACAACTTCCATGCTTCCTAACTATGGACCATGCTAGCTGGAGCTGATGGAAGTTGTAATCTAAAACATCTGGAGGGTGCCATTTGGGAGCAAACTACCATAAAACAGGCTTCTCCCATGCTATAGTAATCGCATATGGAGAGCAACCTGGATTTGCAATCTTGATACAGAGAACAGCAATTAATTATAGGCTGATAGAAATATATGCAGAACTTGCATGGGTGGGGAATGAATGGTATCTTATGCACAAGGACAGAAGCTGAAAGGGATAAAACCATAGTGTATACAGAAGTGCCACATCCAGATAAATAATGCAGATAATTAAGATTCACATTTATCATTTCCTATTCTGACTAGAAGTGTTAAAGATAAATAATGCTGTTGCTGATTTTATCAACAGTCCATCAAAGCCACAGATAGCAAAATTGCTCCAACATGCACCATCTGCTAAGAACAGGATCACTAACAAAGAAGGAAACATCACTCAAGACATGGCACAGAGACTGCAGTAAATGATTGAATTAAGAAGGAAATACCTTGAAGGTGGAAGTTCGTACAGATAACAGGGGATCATCCACAAGATAGGACAATCCCTACAGGACAACATGTCGACAAAAGATAAAAACACCATTGATTGTCCATTCCAGCATTCCAAAGTTCAGTCCCAGCATTCCATCTGGCATCACACAGGTTTGAATGGGCAACAAAACCTTTCCTTTCAAATATTTTGAAGTGTACCATCTCTTCCATCTATAATATTATCCCAATGTGACTGGAAGTCCTGTTGGTTTCCTTTGAGAGCTAGTGGGTAGGGAGAAAATTAGGTATATGCCATTCAATGGGGGCAGCTGGGCAAGACAAACCACGAGGTGGGTTAGAACTAGTTTGTATAATACCAGGGCTGCTTCCAGATGAGGCTTTTATTGTGCAATTGCTCTGCTTCATTCAGGGAATTTTATGGAATAGTCAGATGGAATTAGGATCAGGCCATGTTTTCCCACTGCTGTTAACTCTTTTTTCTAACTCTGGTAAAATCTGGTAAGAGGGGAAGAAAAGAACTGCAGTATAGGCTCCCTCCATCCAGAAGTAGGCAGAATCACATGTGAATGAAGCCTAGAGCTTTCCTAAGTAAGGAATTTATCATGTACTTGTCTCATGGTTCTTTATGGCTCTCTAGCCAGCGCTTTCTTGTGCCAAAGGCTTCTTCAAGCTTACAAACCAAGGAAATATCCCACTGAACACAATGGTTACTTTAGACTAAACATAAGTAGGTCTAACTGTACAGACACAGTCTTTTTATGGGTGCTCAGATGTTTTTAAAATATTTTGATTTCCCTGTGCTGGGATAAGGGTGTTAGGAAATTTCTAGCCATAAGCAGTTGAGAAGGAAACGGGACAGCACTGTTCACTTGGCTATGTCACACCACTGTGTGGATGGAACATCCTGAGGTGTGTGAGCCAAGAAAGTGCAATTGCACATGAAATGTGGGCAATATGTAGACCTTCTTTTAGTTTACAGCCCGCCATCCAGAAGCATCCTGGAGCAGCTAAGGAAATAAAGAAGCAACCAAAGAGGAAGCTTATTACTATGAAAGAAACATCTGAGCATATATTCAATTTGAATGCATTTACTTTCTAATTAAATATGAATACTCCCCAGGTTTGTTTTTCCAAATTTGTTGAATCTGGAGGTGAACCATTGACACCACAAATATTTTAATCTTGACTTTCAATAATAGTAGACAATACCATGGAAAAGAGACCTACTTTTTGGAAAGGTGAATTGCCCTTTGAAACCTGCCTGATACTTTTTTATGTATGGTCATTCCTCATTCCACTGGCAACTTTGTGACATTACAAAATAACTTCTTTAGTGTTTCAAGAATCCAAAGGCTATGATGAAAATTTATTTTGTTAGTGTGATGCTTTATTGATCAGTTATGTACAATGGGAAAGACATGCATTTTCAGCACAAAACCTGATTGAACCATTTTGATGGGTGCATTAAAAACATACACTGAACATGCTGCATGTCAGTCCTTAAATGACAATCACTGTGTTGAAAATGATTGATGAGTTAGGTTGACAACACACCTTTTGAAATAACCTGATAGCCATTGATCACTAATTGAGACTGCAGTGAACCACCTCTGACTATCCCATTCCCACAAACTCCTGATGCAACGTTATGTTGATTTCTATTTGAATTTCAGCAGGAAATTGTGGATAAATTGTACTTAATTTATTTTTATTCCTATCACTTTAGGACAAATATACTTCAGTCATAAATTACAACATATCAGCTTTTGAAGGCATTCCTTCCTCTCCATTTAAAATTAGTTTGAAAATGATCCAACAGCTAACATTGGAAGACCAACCCTGGCTTAAACAGCCAGATACAACCACGATCCTTGATAGTTTTGTGGCTCTTTTTGCATGCTATTCCCTTCTACGTCTTTGTTTTGAATATTACTGAAGCACCAGGGGCAGAATAGAACATGGCCAGGTTGAGCACTCCACGGCAGAACTGTTCCATCTGCTCATCACAACTGGACTGGTTTTCCTTACTCACTGTTATCAGAGTTAGGCCACAGTGGGATTTCTTTTATCACACACTGTTAAAATCTGATACAAGTCAGATAGGTTGCGTGTGAGCAAAGGCATAGTCTATGCCCAAAGCACAAAGTAAGCTGAGAAGAGATCCCAGTCCAGACTTTCCATTAGTTATGTTGCCTCTTCCCTCCATTTTGAAAGAATGCTTTTGTGCATCAAATCAAATGGGCCTACTTGTCTTTTCAGGAATGCCAACCTTCATCCTTTAATTTGGGGACAAATATTCTCTTTCATCCCTGCTGTTTCTCTTCACTTCTAACAAGAATGACACAACCAGACCTCTTTATGTATAAGCACCTTCAAATTTTCTGTTACAGCATCTCACAGAGATGATAGCCAAGCCATTCTGTAGTGCTCTCTTTGGAGGGTGGGGTGGGGTGGCTTGAGCATGCTCATGCAACACATCGATCTCTGCAGTCTGCTTGTGCCATGCCTATGGCTGTGGTCTTCTACCTGTTCCTATAACTGGAAGGAATGGCAGCAAGGTCAGCCCTGGGCTGTGCATTCCTCAGCCACCGCTGAGTTGGGCTGGCCCCGCATGGACTACCTGTGCTTACCATGATCTGCTGCACTGCACAAACAGAGGGACAGGCAGCAAACATGGATAATAACCAATGCCTCTTGAATCAAGGGAGCAGAGTGAGACAACAAAAAGATGGGTTCCAATGCAGCATTAGTCATGAGCAAGTTAACCAGCTCCCACTGAGCTTGGTTGGGGATGAACATCATGATACACATCAAATAATCCATCTAGCCAATTGGGTGGGGCCCAGATGAACAATATGAAACAAATGAGGATCCAACTAGATTTGTGTTTGCACTGGCTAGGTACATAGAGGACCGCCTCCATGAGAGACCTTTGCTAGGCCTCAGACAATTGTCCTATTCTTCCATTCACAGGATTTCCATTGGGTTGTATCCAGTGTTAGGGAGCAAATGTACTTGGTGCTGCAGTAGAGGTCACTGACACCAGCACAATGCCAGTTGTATTAATGGTAGTGCTGCGCTGGATACAGACCTGCATAATTTCAGCTTGAATACACAATGCTGTTGTCATTGCAAAGCATTATCTGTCAATTGGTGGCCATTGCAGCTCAGAGGAATTGCAGCCATCTCAAATGAAGCCAGGTGTACAGATGTACAGCAAAGATAAAACCCAAGCATATCTTCCTTTCATTCTAAGTAGCATTAATATGTTAAGCACCAAAGTCTGCAGTTAGGGATCAAACTTTTGGATAGAACTTTTAAAGAGAACAAGGCTGAAGTTTTCAAGTGAAAAAAAAACACGTTGAGAAAGGAATAAGTAACCATAGTTAGAGCAGAGCACAGTAGAGCAGAACTAATTAGGAAGTTATGGGAGCAAAGGAACATTGCTTAGTTAACTGTGTTTTTTGGAGAGGTGGAACCATGGAAAAAATATAGAGAGACATGGTGGAAACTAGTGCTATTGTACATTAGGGAAAGTCAGAGAACTGATAGAAAAGGCAATGGTTTCTGGCATTATGATGTTTGATCTGGTTTAATGGCACCTTACGTTTGATCTTTCTTCACCCATCATTAATGTTAGCAGTTAATAGGTATCTTGTAATGATCATTGTAACAGATGAAGTTTTCTTTCAATATTTGATGGATGTATTGAGTCATGAGAAAAGTAGCCCCTTTTCTTAATGTAGCACATTTTTCTTTATATGGCACCGGAGATACGGAAGATAAACAATAGTACATTTTTATATATTAGTACATTTTTATACTAACATACCCAACACAAATATTTTTGTATGGTGTGCACCATGGGAACCCACACCTTCTTTTGATTATCCCCAAAGAGCAAGATCCATAGCCAGACATTTTCCTTTTGCTACTTACAGTTGTTTTTTCCAAGCAGTGCAGCAGGTGGTGATGCTGACTTTCGATGATCGAGGTGGCTTTGCTGATGTTGTGCTCATCTTGCATAGAGCCCTAAACAAATAGAAAAGGTATCTGTGAGGCTATTGGCACAGCAAGAAAGACAAACACGTTCTGGATCTGAAACATGGAAAAAGATGAGTGAGAAAAATATGTGAGAAGTGCTCACACCATGGTTAAAGTGGGAGAAGAAGCCCTGATTCTTTCACCCAAGGCCAGCTCAAGACAGGTAGGAGGAGGACAACACCAAAGAAGGAGGACACCACCAAAAGGTCTGTACACAGGAAGGGGATATATTCACAATGTGATGTAATTTTGATATATTGTTTTCCTCAGGAGCACAGTGAACTCCACAGTGAACTGCTGCAATGAAGATGTTCTTGCTGCTGTGATAATAGAATAAGAACTCATTGCCAGAAGATATTGTAATATGCCAAATGCACTGGATACATCACACTTCTAATAAATCCCTTGAGTATGAGGCTCTGCTCCTGGTTTGGTTTTTGCCTCTAGGGCTTATTAGGTATCTGTAGTGCATGACTCAAACGGTGCAAACTTAGATCTCTTGCAATACCACAGGGAAGCCTGTGATGCTGTTCTCAGATTGTGTGCACCATAACAATATTGCCACCCAAACCACATAAACTTGAGATGTTTGTGCCATTAGGCCAGCTTTGCATCCATCTTCTTATGATGCACCCATTACAATCTGTAAATTAAGCACAATATAGACATTAATTCCAGTTTCATGGTCTTGGGTGGGATGGAAGGAGAGATGGGAAGAGGTCAGTTCATACAAATGTGAATTTATATGAAATCAGTACACAAAGGAATGCTGAAATCTATGAATAGCAGAGGATATCAGCCGAAGAGGTAACTAAGTCCTATTGACCACAGATTTACTAACAAGGGAGCATTTCTGTGCTGCTTTTTCATAAGTGATCAGAGTTGTGGACAAAAGGAGGTGTTGGATGTCTAAGACTGCAAGGTAGCAAGTGGTTTCATCTATTTGGAATAACTAGAATCTCAACCCATGCTAGAGTGAAGAGCCATAGTTTTTCAGTGCTTATGCAAAGCTAATATTTCTTCACAAGATGTTTCCATCCATGTGAGACATTGATATTCATTCCTGTCCAAAGGAAAACAAAGGGTTTTCTCCAGAGAACCATTTTATATGTTCACTATTATTGCTTGTGGAGGGCCACGCTTTGTTAGCTAGCTGGTGTATCTGTTGAACAGAAGCCACATTTCCCCAGCACTCAGCAGCAATGCTATGTTACTGAACTTCTATAACAGTTTAGAGGGCCTTCCCCAAATTGCAACTCCACAGCTAATTTGAAAGAAATGTCTTTTTAGGAAGAACATAGTTATCTGGAATTCTGGAGAAGCCCATCTAAGGGCAACTGATACAGAAGTGGAATAATATGTTCCAAATGGTTAGCCTCCAAAAAAGCATCCAGGCAGCCGCATTCTGAGCTAGGTGAACCTTCTTCAATGTCTTTTATAACAGACTTGTATAAGCATATTACATTAGTCTGGAAGTAACCATGCCATGAGATAGGCAAAATCTGTCACTCCTAATGCAGCAGGCACCATGGGTTCCATTCATAACTTACTCATAGCCATTTTTACCAGCTGTTTTTCCACAGGTACCTCTGAGTCTAGGAAGATCTCCATGATGCAAAGTTGCTAACCTTCTGAGAGAGTGCAGTTCTGTCCAGAACCAGTTGAACACTTCCATCCAGACTGATTAACTTCTGTACTACAGTTCATCCATTTTGCCTGAATGAACTTGTTTGTCCTCCCACATCTCCAAATGTCCATCTAACCGTCCCATCACCTTCCTGTGGAAAGTAGATGGGCATGGGAGGGAGAGCTGTGTGTCATCTGCCTACTGAAGACATTTTAGCCTAAATGGCTGAATGGCATAAAGGATCTCAGGCAGCATGACTAAGAAAATTCTTTACCTCTGACCTTGGACAGCCACTGTCACTCCAGCCAGACGTTGTGTCAGGCAGGCTCCTTTGCTTCTGTGCCTTCATATGCTTTCAATCTTCCCAAATCTGGTGCCCTCCAGATGTTTTGGACTACAGGTCCAAAACCTTAGTCTCAGCCAATGTAGCTAATGGTTAGGGATGATAATAACTGCAATTCAAAACATCTGGATGGCTACCAGGCTGGAAAAGCTGCTCTGTGCCTTCATTCTGAAAATACTTGTGAAGTCACTAAAACAGAGAAAAGCAAGAGTACTTACAGGCCTTCCAGTCTTCCCTCTTATCTCTTGCAGTGCAATCATGGGCCCTTGGATTTTCTACACAAAGCATTTATAGCATGCTCATCAGTCCCTACTCTTGATGGTTTATGAGTTCATTGTGAGCCTCCAATTTTACCTCTGTATCTAACACACACCTTAGGCAAGTTATTTTACAGCAGGAAAAATGCAGCATGGAAAAGCAGGAAAGGAAACATGCCTTGCACAGTGCTCAGATCTCAAATCTTTCGAATCCAAAAGTTGATGGAACAGGCTAACAGCCAGTTAACAGCCTCATGTAGAAAAAGTTTTGTCACAACAGCAGAAGGGGCACCTTGTTCAAGGCATGGTGCCATTTACAGCCCCATGGCTCTGCTGAAATATTCCTTCACTGGCTTGCCAGTGCCTACCACCTGGGGATGAAAATAGGAATGTAGAATCAGATCAGTGTTTCACCCAGCTTAGTATTCAGAACATTGATTGGTGGCAGTGCTCTGGATTTTATACAAAAATACTTTCCAACTACAGCTGGTTTGGAAATACCTGGCTTTGACTCTGTGATCTTTTGCATTTGCTGCTCCTCACTGAGCCATGGTCTCTCCTAAAAGCTGCCAGGTCAATACTCGGATTGTAGCACTTCCCTGGCCTGCCTTGCTCCTCTGTGCCCATTTTGACTCTCCCTTTAGGAGTCTTTTCAAAGTACTAACAAAAATTTTTTTTGAATCAGGCTGCAAAATACGGACTAATGGGGCAAGTGAAAGCCAATGGCCTGAACAGAAGTCCCAACTTTCTTTAAAAAAAATGTGTAACTCTTTAAACGAGAAACACAGTAACATGCTCCTTGATCTTGATTTATTGTATTTTGACCTCTTCAGACATTTCACTTGACATTTGAAGACATGCACATTCTTACCGGCTTGACTCAGTGCAATAAAAAGAATCAGCTTATTACCATGGGTGACCCATTTCCTGAAATACAGCCGTAATAATGCTCTAAAAAGGATATCCTGTATTTAAAAATGACCGTTATGTCAGTCTCTGGCTGTTATGCTTTTGTATGTATTACAGAGGCCCAAATTTTGTGAATGGGCTTTGCACATCATTGATCTTTCGGTGTGAGGGCAAGTATTTGTCCAAGTGAGAGAGGAAAGTGCTAACAAGATGTCAGGTCTTTTTGTTATGCTGAAAACATGATTCTTTCCCCCCCCCCCCCCCCCCTTCTCTGAGGATGTCAGTTTAGAAACTACATGGCTAAGGATTTTGTGTGTGTGGATATGTGTGGTTAATTTAAACTCCCTGACCCTGAACTCCACCTCAATTTCACAGCATGTCTTCTGTGATCAGTGCCATCAATTTTATTTATGTTCAGCGGCAGGCATTTTCAGACCCTGCTACGTAGATACGTTCAAATGGCAATTGTGTGTTCAAAGGCACTCCTTCAACTTTGGTTGGTGTTCAACAAGGAGATGTCTCACGGAATTGCTTTCCAGTGTTGTCTACATATTCAACAAAAATGCATGTACTATTGTGGTGTCACCTTATATTGCTTTTACTGGGCTTGCACTGTTGTCCTGCAGCTGCAGAATGCTTTAACAAAATTTTTATAGCACTTACAATATATGCTAAGCTGTTGAATCTTCAACAAAACCCCTAGGAACAGAGATGGGTCACTACTGATTTCCAGAAACTATGTGGCCACCAAGTGGGCAGAGATCCCATTCTGAAGTCTGCTTTTTCTTGGCTCACATAGTGAATTTGTTCACAATGGCTGTGTACTCAAAGGATTTGGAATGGAGCAGAGAACAAGTGGTTCTAATGGTGCCAGGTACTGAGGCGGGCTAGCAAACTGGTAGCAGACTAACCTTATTGCCTGGTTGGGCTCTTCATGTGGCTTCATTAGATTTTGAATGCTCACTACTCATATTACAAACACCCAGCATGCAAGTCTTTCTCATATAGGAAGCCAAATGCTTACTTGGCGTAGATCTAGGTCAACTGCACTGGTGGAGTTATTCTTTATCCCACAGGTCTTCCAGGATCCTGAAAATTCTTCACCCTGTTGAAGGGGGTGAGTAGTGGATTCCAACCCCACCCCATGAGAAGCAGGTAGTATTCTTTCTCATAGGGAAGGTAGACACTGGATCTAACTTTTGAAGTGTGTGATAATGTGTGATAATCTCACAGTCATGTACATTGCCACATGTTCAGATATTGTAAGGCTGGCACAAGAAATTAGTGCCAGATTAGCTCATAGCAGAAACAGTGACTCTCTTCAGACGTTCTTGGCATCTGGCTTTCTTCTAGCTGTATATTTGTGGAATACAACAGGAAAACTAAAGCAAATTCAATTGCTGGATGGTATGCAGGAAGTCAAGCAGGATGATTTCAGTGGCTTATTGATGAACATTCATTTGTGGAGTTACTACTATGCAAAATAATTCCATCTCTTTCTCTTACTTCCCCCCACCTCTCTCTCTCTCTCTCTCTCTCTCTCTCTCTCTCACACACACACACACACACACATGTTTGTGCCAGCACGTCCCATTAGATACTGCCAACTAAGACTTCCTTTTAAATAAATAACAAGCACTTGAACATAGAATACTTGAACATAGGAAGGTATCCCATTGCCCCAAAACAAATGGGCCCTGTATTTTGGAATTCCCATTGCATGTCTCAAAAGCTTATGGGATGCCCATAGAGGTAATTTACTAACATATGCATCAAAGGCATAGCAAATAGAATGCTAAGCTTTGTCTCTCTGATGGAATTCTGCAGCAGAAAGCCTCTCTGTACTGAGAGAAGCACAGAAAGCCAAAATCTAAGCTAAGAAAGGGCTTTTTACTGCAGCGTTACCAGCTCATGACACAGCAAGCTAGAGTGTAGATGTTAATTGCAGTTGAAAAGATACAGGATGTAACTTTATTGACTCTGGCAAAATACTTGAGTTTTTTAGATGCTTCACTCTGGATGGAATGCATCACATCTTGGTAATGCTGAGATTAAATTTCTTTCCCATAATTAAGGGAGACTTGCTCTGCTTGAACAACAGAGCATACAAATGGAATAAAAAAGCTTGCCCCACCTACAATGTCTAGAAATTTTAAAACTTTTCAAATAGAAAAATAGCCAGGACAGCTCTCAACTGATGCCCATAAAATATACACAGATATGTTTGTATGGCATTTTACTAACCCCAAGCCATTCTAAGTATATCCTGTCATGAGAAACAAACATGTGCTTGCTGTGTCAGAAGCATGTTTTAAATTCAAAATATTATAGATGTATTACAGCCAAGGTAAATTTTATGATTACTGAGAGCCAGTATTTTTCTATGGTCTTAAATCTATCTCTGATGAGGTAAATGTTTCTAATTCAATTCACAAAATCAGAGAATAGTAGTGTTGGAAGAAGCCAGTAAGGTCATATGGTTCAACCCCCTGCTCAGTGCAGGACCCCAAATGAAACCATTCTCCTCAGGTGGCTGTCCAGCTGCATCTTGAAGGCCTCCAGGGTAGGAGAGCTCAGAACCTCCCTACATCATTGGTTCCATTGTCCTACTGCTGTAACAGTCAGGAAAGGTTTTGTTTTTGTTTTTTTTTATGCTCAGCCAGAATCTGGCTTCCTCTAAATTAAGCCATCATTCCATGTCTTGTACTCTGAGATGATTGAGTAGAGATCCTGGCCTATCTTTGTGTGACAACCTTTCGCATACTTGAAAATTATTGTACCTTCCCTCAGTCTTCTCTTCTCAAGGCTAAACATCCCCAGTTATTTCAGTCTTTCCATATAGGGCTTAGTTTCCAGTTTCTTGATAATTTTTCTTGCCCTCCTCCAACTCTTTTCTAGTTTATCTTAAACTGTGGTGTCCAGAATACTGGATACTGTACACCTGATGAGGCCTGAGCAGTGCTTAATAAAGCTTGTGATCTACCATTCCAAGATCTGTCTTGCTTGTAGTAATGCACTTGTACTTGTAATGGAGTAATTGGTTTCTTTCCCCTAGCTCTATCCAAATCATTAATAAAAATACTGAAGAACACTGGAACCAAGACTGAACCCCACAGTACTCCACTTGTGGCTTGAGAAGATGCCTTTGATGAGCACTCTCTGAGTCCAGTTCTGTAACCAACTGAGAATCCAGCCAATAGTTGTTCCATCTAGCCTACTTTTAGCTAGTTTGTTAATTAGGACATCAAGGGTCACTTTATCAAAAGCTTTACTGAAGTCAAGATATATTAGGTCCATGGCATTTACACAGACCAACTATCAAAATTTAGATCTGATTTGTCTGGCAGAATACGTTCATGAGAAATTCATTTTGGTTTCCAGTTATCATTGCATTGTTTTCAAGAGGTTTACAAGTTGACTGCTGTATAATGTGCTCTGGGATTTTTCCAGGGATTGATGTTAGGCTGACTGGCCTGTATTTCCCAGGTTCCTCTTTTTCTCTTTATGAAGATAGGGACAAAATTAGTCCTTCAATCATCTGGCACTTCACCCATCCTCCATAATTTCTCAAAGATAATAGTCAGTGGTCGAAAGGGTTCTTCTGACAGTTCCTTTCTTACTCTAGGATCCTACTCATCTGGCTCCAGAGATCTGAACTTGTTCAAATTAATGAGGTCCACCTTGATGATTTGCATATCAGTTTAAAACTGAAATCTTTCCCCTTCAGCTTGTACTTCACCTTTGCCAAAGAGGTCATAGATCCTCTTCTGGGAGAAGACTGAACCAAAGTATGAATTGAACACTTCTGCCTTTTTGTTGCTTTCATCATCCCTTTGCTAACCTCAGCTCATTCTAAGCTTTAGCCTTCTTGGCAATTTTGTGCTACCTGCCTGTACCTTTCCTTCCTTGGAACTATTTGTCATTGGCTTTTAGAAATTCCTTTTTAAAAAATCCCCACCTGTCCTGGATTGCTTTTCTTCATTAAAGTAATTTGCCATGGGGCCTTACTTGTAGCTCTTCTAAGGAAATTGGCTTTCCAAAAATCCAGGGTATACATTTGACTACCGTCAGGTTCTGCTTCCTTTAGAATCAAGATTTAATATATGACACTTTCCCCAGAGTTCCTGTAACTGCATTAGGTCATGGGCATGGATAGCAGAACCTCAATTTCTTTCCCCCACTTTCTATAGGAGGATATTCTGACACATACAGGCCAGGAACTTTTTTTTGGGGGGGGGGCATATTTGGCAGAATTTGTCTCCCAGCAGATTTCAGTGAAATTACCTCCCTCCCCCACACACACTGCTTCCTTGACATATTGACAATTTTCAAAAGTTTCACGGTTTTCCTTGAGTGGGTGATCAGTAGCAGACTCCAACCAGCACGATCCTTTTATTCTTTATTCCCTATATATTAATCCAGATGCTCTCAGTGGGGCTATTAAATTCAGCATCCTATATTTATCCATCATTCTGCAGCTTTGAGGATGTTGACAACTCATAGTGCCTTCTTGATGGAAGCTTCATCCTTCCTCTAGAATGCTCTTCCTAGGAAAGCTAATCAATTTTGCTATTGGCTAAAACATGTCTATTCTAGCAGGCCATTTAAGAATTTGAGTAATTTCAGTATTTAAGACCCACTATTTTAATTCCTGCTCCTAATAGTACCTTTCATTTTTGTATCCATATTTCATGGTTTTGTTGGTTTTACATTCTATTAGTTCTTCTTTATTTATTACAGGATTTATGAGGCACTCCACATCGAAAGAGTTCATAGCTGCATACAACAAGAATACTAACTACAGACAAACAATAAACAAAGCCAAATACATCAATAAAAGACTGACTGGGATTCATCGACTTCTCGAAGCTGGAAGATGACAAATCATGCCCGAAACAAAAAAATCTGCAGGAAATGTTGAAAACAACATGGTACAGGTGCATGCCTAATTCAGTTGGAACACCCTACCATTGGGTGGAAACCATCACACTCTAAATGGCCTCCTCCCAGTGGTTTCCTATTACATCACCAAGCCATGAGAGACCATCAACCAGAAGCACCCTTTCAGGTCACTCCAGTGATTGGGCAAAATGATAAAGAAAAAGGTGTGTCTTCAAGAGTACTGGCCCCAAGTTGTTCAGAGCTTTGTAGTGCACCACCAAGAACTGAAACCTTATCTAGTAGCAACTAGGCATCCATTTCAGGGCCTTCAGCAGAGGAGTGATATGCTGATATTGTATGTCAGGATCTGCAAAGCACGGCAGTTCTCCTGGTACATGATATTAGCACCAAATCTGCAAGGGCAGGTCCACTCAGTTGAGTGGTAGCCACAGGAGGCCCCACAGGTGGCCCTGTGAAAGGCTTCCCACTCCCACTCAGCTTAGCCACACTTTGACTCTGAGCCTACTATACCTTAATGAGAATCTGAGCCTTTCCTGAGGAAGCCTTGGCTCTTTTTTCACCTGTATTATCCCTGATCTTGGTGTGACAGATGAGGATAGCTACCACCTATTGCTCCTGGAGCTGACATGGCATGGTACCCAAGAACAGTTGGATAGCTGTATTTTATATTACTGCAGCTTCTAGACCAGCTTGAAGGACAATTCTATGCAGACCATCTTCCTTCCTTCCTTCCTTCCTTCCTTCCTTCCTTCCTTCCTTCCTTCCATTCATTTTTATACCACCCAATAGCTGTAATTCAGTTCTGAGGATACCATTTCCTTTTAACCATAACCAAGCTATGACCTAGCTAACCTGGCAAAGGAATAGTTGTAGCAGGCATAGTAGGTGAAGCTGGAAAAGGCATTTTCAACTATCAAGGTTACTTGGACCTCCAACACCAGTGATGGAGTACCTCTAGATTATGGATTGGCTCCTTCAGTGGGGCAACAAGCACATCTAGAACAGGTAACAAGTGAGAACCACTCACTTACCAGGACACATAATCTTAATCTCACCTACCCTAAACTTATCAAAACTCAAATGTATTCTACTGCCCTCATGCATTACAGGGGCCAGATGCTGGATTTTAATCTTTTATTGTGGTTTTTTGTGTTCTTTTGGTTTTTTAAATAACAAAATAAAATGTGGTTGAGTACATAGGTTGTTTATAACAGGAGGAAGAGTTCTGATTAAGATCCAATTAACAATCTACTCCATAATTTGTAATTAAGGAAATAATTGATTTATTGTAAAGATGAGTCATGTAACACTTTCAGCCTCAATATTTCTAAATTTAAAAAGCACAGCTAATGTCAACCAGCTCAAAACAATTCTTTTAGTGATAAATGAAAGCAGACAGCCCAAGCACTAGTACCAAACAAGTGCTCACAGAAGCATGGCTGTGAATTTCAAGAATGCATTTGAGCAGAGGATGTGTCTCAGATTGCTGCAGCTTGTAAAGTCAGCCTCTTCATTAGCAGAATAATCTTCCTTACTCAAAGGAAAAGAAAGGCCCTGAGGAATATTTAGAAGATGAGCCAGGATACTGTGAAAGTCAAGCTCTGCCAGAGATCATCATCCATGGTCCAAAATAATAGTCCAAGGCATTTTGTGATAGTTCCAAATATTCAAATGCATGCTATATGCTATATCCAATTAAATATTTTACATGTCAGTACGGGAGAGGGGGAGAGATTTGCAGGTATGGGAAAAGATGATGAGAAGCTGCTTCCAAAATCACTGTGATTACTTACAGTCTTTCACTTGTAAAAGTATTTTATTGGAATATAAGCATTTTACTTATCTTTACCCTTTCCTCTCCTGAAATCTGCTTGGTTAGTGCAGGGAGAAGAGATTTTTCAAATCTCATGTTATTAATCCTTGTCATTTCTTCTGATAGTATGGCCATTGGTTTACTAACTTGGCCTTCACATGCTTAGCAGAAAGGTCTGCTAAGCATTTTATAAGTATTTGGAGCTAATGGGTCTGGTTAGGCAAGGTTCCCAAGTCATGAAGCATCTCAAATGCTTGTAGTCTCCCATTATCACAAAACACATCAAAGGATGTGAAAGAGTCCATGTGTCCAAGGACATTGGAGGTATGGCTTGCATCCTCCCCATACAACTTATGTCTTTTGATGTGGATAGAGTTGTGGTTAAATACCTTTTTCTTTTAATTTACAAATTTGTTGTTATTTGCCATCAAGTCCTCTCTGACTTATGGAGACCCAATGAATGAAAGCCTTCCAAAAGTTCCCACCCTTGACAACCCTGTTTAGCTGTTCTAATCTTACAAACCTTGTGTATGCTGAAACAACTATCTTATTTTGGAGTGACCCCATTTCACTTGGTTCTAAACTGTTAGGAATTCAACTATCTAGCACAGTAAGATTGAGGGTAATTCCTTCTAGCCCAGTTCGACGTGTATTCACAGAAGATAAAAGCATAACCTGTTGAATTTTGCAGAATAAGCAGCTGTTAAAGTCACAGAAGCAGGCCTGGTCATTCCAAACTGCTGCAGTGGCAATAAGGGTGGCCCAAGAAATATTGTTGCCTGAAGCAAGAAACAAGGTAGTGCCCCTCCTATTTGTTGCACAAAAACCAGCTGGGATCTTCCTTCACTATTGGTGATGGAAGAATGTCTTCCACTATGCCTGAGGGCAATAGGATAATTTATGAAGCACATAATGCTGCCAACCTGCTAACCCCCACACTTTGCTTCAGCCTCCCAGAATTTGCTGCCTGAGGCAACCGCTTCATTTTGCCTAATGCTACGACCAGCCCTAATTGGCAACATTAATTCATATGGATTTTATATCAGTTTAACTGTCATGGCTCCTCTAAAAGAATTCTACTGAAAGCAGTACATGTTATCTTCTCTACCTTCTGGTGACTGTGCTGAGAATTCTGTAATGGGGATCTCAGTCCCTTTTCTTGGGAATTCTGGTGACAGAGATCCCAGTTCCTTCTTTCAGGCATACAGTTCTTAGAGTATCTGGTGAATTGGGAGGAGGAATTATTGTTAAGTTAGCTGAAGTTTGCATGTCGCAGACTATATGATTTTGTGATTTCTAGACAAAAGGCCAAACAATTTCCACTGGAGGGGGCTGCAGCACAGTTAAAAAAAACAAGGAGTGAACATAAGCATGTATGAGACTTTCATTTTGGTTTGCAAATCATCCCAAATCTGTTGGCAACCCCAAATCTGAATGAGAGTACATTTCTTCAAGAAATGTTTACACATTCCTGAACTTGGAATTGTATTTGCAAAATTGGTGTGCATGTGTGTGTGTGTGTGTGTGTGTTCAATACACACTTTGAAATGTCTATTACCCCATATGCATTTCCATGCTTCAGTGCACGGGACAAAAATATGTACAAAATGCACCCTGAAAATAGGAGTGAACTAAACTTAGCTTCAATGTGAAATTTAGAGAAACTAGGTGAGCATGAATAACCCTCGTTCTCCTAGTCCTAAGTGAACATTACAGAAGGAAGTGCAAGTATAAAATGAAGAATGAAAAGAATATCCCTTTTCAGCATGAATGTCAGAAGCAAAATTGAAGTCTACAGATCATAGATAGATAGCACAATCATGTTTACACAGATGGGCCCCCTACCCTTTCAGTGAGTCCTAGTGGATTAACCTAGTTGTGGTATCATCACTGGCTGAGTTTAGAGACACTTGTAATTTTCCAGCATACCCCAAAATCAGGAACACTGCAGAAAAATAAGAGTCAATAGATAGATCCAGTCACCTGGTGTTGCCTGGAGTACCAGGTAAATAAATAAATAGGATAGCTGTGGGGATAGGGGTAGAGTAGTCACTAGCAGCGACAACTGTGCCCGGTAGCCTACGCTGGAGGAGGGCCGCCTCCTCGCCGTGTAAGACCACGCCGCCACCAACGCCCACTTGGCTGCTCCACCATGCCCCAGCACGTGTGGCAGGCATGCTCCGGACAAGGCGGGGCGACGCAGGGCCGGCGGCTAGAAAGCGCCGGCGGCCGAAGGGCCGGCGGCCGAAGGGCATCGGCCAAAGGGCGGTCGCCGCCGTTTGGGTGGCCGAACGGGGGGCGGGGCTGGCCAGGGACTTTCGCTTGGCAATAGTAGGCCCTCCTGCTGGGCTGTGAGTGAGGGTTTTTTTTTTTTTTTTTTTAGTAGTATTTTAAATCGTTTTATGGAGTCGTCCCTGGCCATGCTGCCGCTTATGTTTCCTGGGGAGCGCACGGGTGCCACCATTGAGGTGGTTATGGGCAAGGGACATAACAGCGGTGGGAGCTTAACGTGTCCGCATAGAAGAAGGAGGGACAGATGGCTGACACCTGTCCCTACTTCTGGTTTTGCTCCCAGCCAGAGGGTGCCAGGGAGTCTCGTCAGTCGCCCCTCCGGCCTGACGGTGCTGTTGCTTAATGCCAGGTCGGTCAATAACAAATCTGCCCTCATCCAGGACCTGATTGTGGATGAGGGGGCTGACCTGGTCTGCATAACGGAGACCTGGGCGGGAGGGGGGGGGATGTTGCCCTCTCCCAAGTGTGCCCGCCCGGGTATCTGGTCCAGCACTGCTCACGGCCGGAGGGGAGGGGAGGGGGGGTCGCTTTGGTTTACCGAGCCTCCATCTATCTCACGGGACTTCCTGTCCCTTCGAGACCAGGGCTGGAGTGTCTCTACTTGGTGTTGGGTGACCAAGACAGACTGGGGATTCTGTTGGTGTACCGTGCACCCTTTTGCCCAACAGTCTCCCTGCCTGAGCTGACGGAGACTGTCTCGGACCTGGTGTTGAGGACCCCCAGGATGTTGGTCCTGGGGGACTTCAATCTCCATGCCGAGGCTAGTCTGACCGGGGCGGTTCAGGACTTCATGGCCTCCATGACGGCCATGGGGCTGTCTCAACATGTCACCGGCCCGACCCATGAACGGGGACACACTCTGGACCTGGTTTTCTCGACGGGGCAGGAAGAGGGTGGTCTGAGGGTGAGTAATTTATGCTTGACTCCCCTGTCATGGTCAGATCACTTCCTAGTGAGGTTTGTGCTCGAGAGCGACATCTCCCTCTGTAAGGGTGCAGACGCGATTATGTGGGTCCGCCCCCGGAGCCGGATGGATCCGGAAGGATTCCTGAAGGCCCTCGGGGAGTTTCCGGCTGACAAGACGGGTGCTCCTGTTGAGGCTCTGGTCGAACTGTGGAATGGGGAGATGACCAGGGCTGTAGACACGATCGCTCCTAAGCGTCCTCTCCCACCGGGCAGAGCCCGCTCTTCCCCTTGGTATACTCCTGAATTGAGGGCAATGAAGCAAGTTGGGAGATGACTAGAGCGTAGGTGGAGGAAATCATGAGATGAATCTGACCGAACACACTTAAGAGCCCACTATCAGGCCTATGCTGTGGTGGTGAGGGCGGCAAAAAAGAGATTCTTTTCCGCTTCCATTGCCTCCTCACAATGCCGTCCAGCGGAGCTCTTTCGAGTGGTGCAAGGCCTGGTTCGTCCAGGTCCAAAGGAAGACCTGATTCCACCCTCAAAGGCCCGCTGTGATGACTTTGCCAGGCATTTCAGGGAGAAAATCGCTCAGATTCGTCACAAGCTGGACACCACTATTGATTCAGAGGTTTCAACGGAGACACCAACGCTGCCGTCTGGTCCAGATTTATTGGATGAATTTCAGTTACTGCGGCCCGATGACGTGGACAAGGTGCTTGGGCGAGTACGTCCAACCACTTGCCTTTTGGACCCTTGCCCGTCTTGGTTAATAAATGATTCCAAGCATGGGACTGGAACCTGGATCTTGGAAGTGGTTAACGCTTCTCTGAGGGAGGGTTGGGTGCCTGCCCCTTTAAAGGAGGCGGTAGTCCGACCGGTCCTGAAGAAGGCGTCACTGGATCCAGAGATGGCCACTAATTATAGACCAGTGGCCAACATCCCGTTTCTGGGCAAGGTGTTAGAGCGGGTGGTGGCGGGACAACTCCAAGCACTCTTGGATGAAACTGATTATCTGGACCCATTGCAGTCCGGCTTCAGACCCGGGTACGGTACTGAATCTGCCTTGGTCGCCCTGTATGATGACCTGTGCAGGGAGAAGGTCAGGGGGAGTGCGTCCCTGTTGGTTCTTCTGGACCTCTCAGCAGCTTTCGATACCATCGACAATGGTATCCTTCTGGATAGGCTTGCGGGATTGGGGGTCGGAGGCACTGCTTTGCAGTGGTTCCGCTCCTGTCTCAATGGCCGGTTCCAGAAGGTGGTGCTGGGGGACTATGGCTCTGCGCCATGGCAGCTATGCCATGGAGTACCACAGGGGTCCATTTTGTCCCCTTTGTTGTTCAACATATACATGAAACCGCTGGGAGAGGTCATCAGGAGCTGTGGGCTGCGGAACCATCAGTACGCTGATGATACCCAGCTCTACCTCTCGTTTTCCACCAATCCAGGTGAGGCAGTGGCTGTCCTGAACCGGTGCCTGGCCGAGGTAATGGGCTGGATGAGGGCCAATAAACTGAAGCTCAATCCAGACAAGACGGAGGTCCTGTTGGTTGGCGAATCGGACTTCGGAGAGGGTGAATTGAACCTTGTCCTGAACGGGGTTGCACTCCCTCTTAGGGACAAGGTCAGCAGCTTGGGAGTGCTCCTTGACCCGGAGCTTTCACTGGAAGCTCAGGTAACAGCAGTGGCGAGGAGCGCTTTCCTCCAGCTTCGGCTGATTCATCAGCTGCGCCCCTATCTGGAGAACGACTGCCTTGCGACAGTGACACATGCGTTGGTGACTTCCCGTCTGGACTTCTGTAACACGCTCTATGTGGGGCTACCCTTGAAGATGGTCCGGATACTTCAATTGGTCCAAAATAGAGCTGCCAGGCTGCTCACGGGGACAGGACGTTATGTTCACATGACTCCAGTTCTCCGTCAGCTTCACTGGCTTCGCATTGAAGTCTGGGTCCAATTCAAGGTGTTGGTAATGACCTATAAAGCCCTAAACGGCTTGGGTCCTGGTTACCTGAAGGAGAGCTTACATCTTTATATGCCCAGCCGCCCCCTGAGATCGGCGGGAGAGGCCCTTCTCCGGGAGCCCTCCGTGGAAGAAGTTAGGAGGGTGGTTACTCGGAGGAGGGCTTTCTCAGCGGTGGCGCCTAAGTTATGGAATGCGCTCCCCAGAGAGGTCCGCCTGGCGCCGTCGTTATTTGTTTTTCGGCGCCAGGCGAAGACCTTTTTATTTAAGCAGTATTTTAAATGTTAATATTATTGAATCTTATTTGGCCAGGGCGGCTTGTTTTATATTGTATGTTTTATATTATATATTTGTATTTTAATGTATATATTTTAAAATGTTATTTTAATTTTTTGTTGTAAGCCGCCCCAAGGCTTCGGCGAATGGGGCGACATAAAATTTTTTTAATAAAAATAAAAAATAATAGCTTTAATAGCCACTCAAGCTTCAGTGAGAAACTCTTTGTTGTGCCAAGTTTCCACAGGTATGCACCTACAGAGTTAACAAAAAATGTGGCAGATGCCGATTGCCAAGAAAGACACGTGGGGAGTTTGACACTGTTTGTTCTCTTGGACATCCCAGAAGAGTTCAGTTTTCTTACATATGGTATCCTTCCAGAGTGGCTGTCTGGATTTGGAATGGGAGACACTGTGTTATGACTATTCCATTCCCACCTGGTCGGATACTTCGAGAAGGTGATTAGTATACTACAGCAATGACATTATGGGTTCTATAGGGCTCAGTTTTTCTAAGAAAGTTAGGCAGGTTGCTAAAGAGGGAGTACCCTCTTACTTGTGGCACCCTGCTTGGGGCATGTCCTCCCCAGAAAGGGCAAATACCCCCATAGCTATCTTTTTGGTGTCAAAGACCTTGCTTTCCACCTCAATCTATTAAGGAGAAACAGATGAGAAACATTATACCTTTTAATTGGTAGTGCTAGCGGCCATCTTGTCTGGAAGAAGCCCAGGTCTGTAAAGCTGACTAATCACAAAGCAACTTCTGTTACCAGATTTTCAAGTGTTTCAGGGAAAATGAGAATGCAATTTTTCCAAGAATGCCTCAACTGAGGATTATTTTATTGTACTCTGGTACTGTTTAGGAACTGCTGAAAGCTGCCTAGACACCTTCAGCTTAAGGAATGGGCCAACACTGGACATCAGCTGCAGTCCTAAACACACTTGACTGGGTATAAGTTCCACTTGATTCAATGGGAATTCAGTGGGACTTACTTCCAAATAAATATATATAGGTTTGCAATCTTTACAGAAAAGGGCGTAACTTTAGAGTTCATCCTAAACTGATAAGTTGACATAGTTTATTTCAATATAATGTATTATGTATTTTATTTTCATTGCTCAAGAGTCAATGCTCCTTGGGCAGATGGCCTTCTTTTAATTAGAAGATTAAAATTTCATATAAATAGCTTAAAAATATAAAATACAATGCAAACGTAATAATATAATGCGATGCAGAAAACAGGAATTGATAACACAACCATAACAATGTAGAACTAGGTCTCTAAAAAGCCTGTGATAAAAAGATAGAAGAAGCAGTGGGAAAATACAGGCATTTACAACTGGAAGATAGTATTGTCTGGAACTCATTCCCCCAAAATTCTGTGAACAAGTCAGAACAATGACATAGGATCATCCAAATATGGAAGCATTACAAGGTCTTCCTTTTGTGGCCTAAATGGGAATGAAATCCCTTCAAAACCCTTCCCCTTTCATAGGTGGGAGTAATTTGATTGTATACTGAAACACTGATTCCCTTGCTTATTCCAACATCATCTATCACTGCGCTTATTACTACAATAGACCTCAAGTACCACATTTCCATAATCACAGTGGAAACAGAGAGTTGAGTTTGAGATCTAGTCTCAGATGTTGGTGTCTCAACTGGGTGAACTCAGATCTCTATCATTAGTTTCACTGGATGGTGGGACAAACACAGGTGCTCTCATCCTCCATTTGCTCCAAGAGAATGAGGATTTAAATGGCATAAAATAAGGGCTATTTTGAGTAGGAAACAAAATGTTCTTTATGCCTGAAGTGCTATACAAGCAGTAT
The DNA here is from genome assembly GCF_004798865.1 of Varanus komodoensis. Classification (NCBI taxonomy): domain Eukaryota; kingdom Metazoa; phylum Chordata; class Lepidosauria; order Squamata; family Varanidae; genus Varanus; species Varanus komodoensis. The sequence continues at coordinate 134,189,334 of NW_025335268.1, forward strand.
CAGAACAGAAATATTTGCTTATTATATTATTAACATTTCATTGTATAATGATCATTTCTGATTTATGCTATTAGCTGCTTTGGATTATATCACCACCATCATAATTAGACAGGTTTTAAATGTCAGTCCATCTTACAAAGCTGCACGAAGAATCCTATTCTCCCATCTATCATTAAAACTTTATTTTTGGTAACATAATTTAAAGGCTGATCAACTCTGAATTTAGATGCTTGTCTTTCTGATAAGTGTCTCTTAATGGATAGAATATAACAAAAGTGAAATCAAGGGGCAACAAAGAAAGAAAGAAAGAAAGAAAGAAAGAAAGAAAGAAAGAAAGAAAGAAAGGCTAGTCAGAGTATTCAGGAAGTTCTGCACACCTTCCAAGCTACTATGAAGCTTTAAATCACCAAGTAAAACTGGGCATGATTTAGATTCCTGCAGTGTCTTCTCTGTGACTATGTAGTTAAATCAAAGAACCTAATAAACTCATCTGAGCTGGCACTTGAAGTCCAAGCCAGCTCTCAACAATACTGCACCAAGTTCAAAGAGTTCATTGTGTTTTTGCTAACAATATCTCCTCTTTTTCCTCATTCTCTGTCTTTAAAATTGAACTTTGAATTCTGTTTGCAGGGGCTTTCACTGGCATATGCATCAGACAGGGAATAAGGACATGGACTACTATAGACTAGAAAGCTATACTGGATACAGAATAGATACAGAATCAGGATCAGAAATGACCAATTGTTAGGCTGAGCAGACATAAATTCTATCAACACCCACACTGACAGTATTTTTATATGCAAGGAAAAGATCCTGTTAAGATTCGTCTGTTGTATTGGCTGCCAATTTGACTGCCAGTACCAAGCACAAGAATGGACAGTTTCAGCCAAAAGGCAGGTCCTGTTGAGTGAATGATCTTCTGGGTGGCAGGGGCCCCTGGTCATCCAAGAAATTATGCTTAGACATAGCCAGAGGGAGAATAAAGTGAAGTACACACTGAAAATCTCTCTGGGATAATCTGGAGGATGGATTTGCTGCCATGCACAGGACCTGCAATACTTCTGTACTCAAGCTGTTTAGCAGTGCTGGAGCACTGCTTTTCCACAGTTAGCAGGAAGTGGCAGTAGCATAGCGAAGTAATTTTGGACCCAGGATCTAGTCATCTTAGTCTTCTTATCCTTTTAAGAGGGGTGTGAACATTAGTCCAGTTGTGAAGTATGTAATTAACTTTTATCCCCTTTCCTGTCCCATTGTCATTCTGTGCTTCTACATGGTGTGGTGACCATTTTACTTTTCCAGTCAAAGCTTCTGGTAGTTAATCTTAGCAACTCATGAAAGAGGGAGCGGAAGTCTCAAGTTCATCAGATTTCTCAACAGACTCAGCTTCAACAAATCTGATCAAGTCCTGAGCAGGTATTAATGCCTTTTCATGGATTTCATTTCAAATAAATCAGTCTTCAGCCAAGAAAAGATTGCCTAATTGAGCTGTGGGATTCCTCTAATGCATGGTTCATGTATCTTTAGTTGCTAATCCAAAAGGTACTTGCTCCTGCACATGGGTCTCATGTACAGAAATATTTGCAGAAGCACAATACTTGTTAAGAAATATCACAGCCTGGATCTGAAGACATTTAATTGGAGATTTAGGGCACAATCCTATGAACGTTTCGATAGAAAAAATCTGCAATTTCCAGCATTCTCCAGCCATGCTAGGAACTGTAGGATTTTTGTCTACATGCATAGGATTGTGCCTCTAGTTATTTTGAAACAAGGAGATTTCAGGAAAGAGTACCTTTTATACTTAAGGGGTTAACTTTGGGAATAGCCTTCCTGTGGTAAGTGACCCAAGCCATTAAAATACACATGTTCATATGGCTCTCCACATCATTTTACACACTTTCACATCTCTGCCAACTGCTGTGACAAGCTCAGGCAGTTGTGAAGAATGATCGCATACCTGATTTCCATCCATAAGGAAACTCCTTCAGCCTGAGAGGCAAATCCTGTTGCAGAGAAACTCTTGTGGTTACATTCCAGAGGAAGTCAAGAGGAGGCTTATTTTGACTTAAAGCTCTTAATACCAGGAAATAAGGCTTCTGTATATGAAGCATGTATTGGGTGCTTGTGATTCTTCATTCATGATAATATGTAGGAGTTGTCATCTTTGAGGACTCTCTGTATCTTTCCAGCCATTTTTTTTGAGGGGAAGATTGAGAAATGTGTATATATCTGGATATGGTGGAATGAACCAGCATGAGGCCCTCATTATATGGCACCATGGCCAGGTGGTTGTGTAATGAAATTCACACAAAGGCAGAGAAACTAAATGGGGGGACGGGACACTTAAAGGAGCCAACTTTAATCCCATGAAAAATCCAGAAGTCTCAGAAAAGTGGTGGGTTAAAAGTCTTATGTGGAGAAACCCTAAACTTTTTACCAATAAGGTGGTAAATAAACTGCACAAACCAGGAAACTACCTAACAACTGGTGACTTGGAGAAAGTGGTTGGGATGGGGGCAAGAAGAAGGGCAACCAGGAAGGTCAGTTTGGGGAACCTCAGAGGGCTGGATGGGGAAAGGAGGCCTGAGGTTCCCCAGCCTTGCAGAAGTGAATAACGGCTCTATCCTGTTTCCATTGATATCTGTGTCAGTATTGTTAATTGAAAGTGATGCTTTGAGCTTACTGCTCAAAGGTAGATTCATTTTTTAATCTTTCTGTCATCATTAGGGGCCTATCTCCTGCCTGAGCTTTAAAGAAGGAGCCCAAGAAACTCACATTGCAATCCTTTTCTTGTGCAACTGTACAAGAGCTACTTACATTTAGCGCATTCAGTAAGATTACAGTGTAATTATAGTGCAGCTCAAGCCTGCCTACAGAAGTGACACAGGGAGAGACAAGGGAAGAATAAGGGGTGGAAATACTTTTTAACATTTCCCTGAAAGGGTTTGCTTTTCTATGTACGTACCGTCAACTCCAGAGCTTCATTAAGGAGGCCATTGCGCTTGCTGTGAAGGTAGGCATTAGAACTGCCTGTCTTGGCCACACGAATCCTGGCCAGCCGGGCTTTCTGCAGCAGGAAGGGAAGAAAGTGGAAACGTGTTAAGCCTGAACTCATCCTCAACCTTGGTTTCTCTTTGGCTGAAAACTATGAACTAACTTCAAGCTTTGATGCTTCAGAAGAGATACATTGTTCATACAATATATAGGTTGACAGTTTTATTACTTCCTACATCTTTTTTACAAGAGTTTGATGGATTCTTTCCTTCTGAAAAAGAAGAGTGTTAATTTTTTAAAGGAAATATGTGTGGCTTTCATCATGGTAGAAACGTTTGGTGGGGTGAGAAACCAGAATTTCCTATGGAATATAATATCATGCATTAGTGACATTCCTGAAGTTGTCGGCCAGTTTGAAGAGAAGCTAATCGTGCCTCAGCCATGCTCTTAGTCTGTGACCAGGGCACAATCAATGTCCCTCAACTATTGTATCCTAACTTGTATCTGCAAAGTGTTGTAACCCACCTGGTGGCTTGATAGAGGAAGAAGCCTAGTTCACCTTGTGAATACTTGCAGTATTAACACCACCCCTGCAGCTGCTTGCAAAATCAGCACTGGTTTGCTCATGCAGACTAGGTGCCATAGGAGGTCCTGCAAAATGCTTTCCATGCCTGTTCAGCTTTGCCAGAAGAACGTATATCCTTGTAGTAATAACCTTTGCTTCTGACCAGGCTTCTGCCTTTAGTTCTGCAATATCTTCACCAGCATTTTGACTCTGATCATTTCCTGACTCCCCTTGTCCCTTGTTCTGTCATGTCTTTGGCTATATCTAATCCTTGCCTGTTCCTGGCTCTGTCTGTGCCCCTGGTCCTGCCATGCCTTTGCTAATATCTCACCATTACTGTCTGCATCTTACTGCTTTTGCTTTGGTCTTGCTATATCTAGCAGAGTTTCTTACCCTTACCTGACTAAGCCTTGGTTCTCCTTCAATCTCTGTTGCCCTCGTGTTTTGATTGAAGACATGTGCTGCTTATGACCAGGGCTAACAACCTGGGATACTGATATCCTATCTCAGAGGGTTACTGTGAGAATTAACAAGGGCAAAAATTTTATATATTAACAGGAAGGACTACATATATTTACACTGCAGGCGTATATGTGTCAACTAGAGGAACAGACCAGGAAACTTGCTAAGGTATGGGGTGTAAGGGTAAGGATACAATCTTTAGTATGATTACTCAAAGGTACATTTCGATAAACTTAGGAGGTGGAAGATGAGATTTTTTTGGGTGCTCATGAGTACAATTAAGCTTTCAGGGTGCAGCGATACCTTATTTAAGCAAGTATGAGCTGCTGACCCCAAACTTGCTGCATAATTCTGAGACAGGGACAGCATACTCAGAGAGGTGCTTGGTGGGAAGAGATGCTTCTAGACCCCCTTGCCCAGTTTGTCACTGCAGCCATTTGCACCCCTTCACCGTTGCACTCTTGGCCTACTTGTGAGGTTCTAATGGTGAAGAGAATGCTGGACTGTGGGCTCTCAGTCTGATCCAACAGGATTCTTGTTATGTTCTTACGTAATCTCCCCACATGCTGCTTTCCAATTAAGCTCCCCCTCCCTCTGCCTTCCCCAGGATTCAAGACAAGAAACAAGACTGGATGGAAGGAAGAAGCCTGAGCATATAGAGGAGCTAGAATGGAAATGCTGCTGGCAAGAAATGGGTTAAGCACACTGCTCCCAGTTCCTTGCCTCTCTTCTGAAAATACCTCCCTGCCCTCACTTACATTATCAGGAAATATGGGACTAGGAACCTATGATTTTTGCAGAAACACACAGTTCTTCTTTTAAGTACACTGTACATTAATGATTCAGAATAATTCTGCTCAGTGAGATTTGGAGCAATTTTATTCACAAAGATATGCAGAAAACAGAAACAGAAAAAATAACCACAGATCTGTTCAATTTTGTTCTTGTTTTTTTAATGGGGATAGAAAATAAATTGAGTGTTTCAGAACTGAAATTATTCTAACAGCAGTAGCAATGCAATGCAGTGGCTATAGTGTCAGAATAGGGCCAGGCAGAGTTCTGTTTAGATCCCCATCAAGCTATGTTGATCACTGGGTAACATTTGGCCAGTTGCCAACTTGCACTCTTGCTGACTGCACAAGACTGTTGTGAGGATAAAACAGAGTGGGGAGGGGGAAGATAAACATTCATACTGCCTTGAACTCTTTAGAGAAAAGCTTGGAGATAAACATAGGAAATAATTAGAAGTATAACTTTACTAGGAGCAACAGAAAGTCACAAAATAAAGGTCTAGCTTTTGAGTTGTGTTTATGTTTTCAAAGGGAAAATAGCTGTTGCTGCTGTATCCCAAAATGCTTTGTAGGTGGCAAATGTGTAACTTTATTAGTCTGGATGTTCTTGCATGCTGCAGATCTATCTCCATTAATGTCTTGCAACAGCTTTTAGTCTTTTCCCCTCTTACTTTTTAAGGCTTCTCCATGTAGGCATTTCCTGTGTTCTTGCAATTCCTTACAGAAGTTTGTTGCACCTTTTCAGAGTGTTTCCATTTTTCCAGTACCTGTTCTGAGTTTTCCTGTCATTTCTGTGACTTTTCTTTGTTTAAAGAAGAAAGCTTGGGACTTTTTTTGCCACAGAAGCCTGAAATAGTTTCACAATTCCACTCTATACCACAATGCCACCTTGTGATATGTTATGGAACAGAAGAGAGTAAAATACTTGGGAAAAATCTTTATGTGAAGGATGCTCTAATCTTTCTACCAAGAAAGCAGCAGCGGAAGCCCCAGTAAAGGGTTAGGGTTAAACGCCTCATGTAGAGAATTCCTCTGTGTCCAGCATGAGGAAGAGTTCTGTGAAATTCAAAAAGTAGCTCATTATTTTTTCCTCTTTCCATTGACCCTAATAAGACTTTTGTTTGATTCCCCTGACCCCAAATGGACCAACACAACTAATTGGTGCTTTTTTGAGTCAGAAATAATTACATATCTTTTCATGCATATCTTGGTTATTTCAATTCACTAGTCACTCTCCTATCTCCTGTATGTATTAAGGGACAGCTTTCCTGAAACCCACCAGGCAATATAATGGGGGGGGGGGGTTACACTTCATTTCAGTGCTTTTAGCAGTCTTTTTGTGAAACATTTCTGCAGCACCTTTTTGACACACAAACTATACCCATGTTGCCAAGGTTACAAGGCATCTCTCTCTCTGCTGATTGCAAGCATAAAGCTCTTTTTCACTCCATAGAGAGGTCAGTTAGCACTTTTTTTTCCAAAAATAAAAAAAATCACTCCCCCCCACACACACATTAACTTCATTCAGCTCCTTTCTCCTGACTTGAACCACAAATAATTTAGATAGATATATTTATTTTTGTTGTAAACAAAATAAGCAATACTATTAAATCACACAGTAATTGAAATAATGGGAAACAGCAAGAGGATCTTCATTATTTTGTTTTAAAGAACTACTCTGTAATGATCAGTCTAGTTTAGTACTGCCCATACTAACTAGCAGCTGTTTGGTACTATGGATGACAGGCTTCCTCCCCTGCCCACCCAGACAAGATCTTGCCTGCTTCTGTTCTGTTTCTGAAATGTGGGAGATCTTCAGTAGATCCTCTGTAAGGGACTCCAGTGGTGGAAGTGATGCAAAATATATTTATCACAGCTGGGACGCATGGTAATGCATACAGTCCAGTTTCCACTGTGTTCAGAGTAGAGGAAGGATTGGAGAACTTGGAAAGAACTGTGTGCAGGGAAATGGCCTTTCAGTTTCATGTCTATGTGCATGTTTATTGCTCTATTTGCATAGCTCTATTAGCTATGTGCATATTTGTGAAGGAGCGGTGCATTCTTTAAAAAGAAAAGAAAAGAAAAGAAAAGAAAAGAAAAGAAAAGAAAAGAAAAGATGGCTCCTCTTGGCCTCACCAAAATTCATGCTGAAGGGTTGAGGAGGGAAGAGAGGCAGCCTGTGGACTGTTGCTGATGTCTTTCCATCTCCTGTGGGGTGAAGCAGCAGGTCAGCCCCTGCTATTCCCTTGCAAACAAAAGCAATTCTCAGAAAGAAAGTACAGCCTCTCCCATGTTTGCTTTCTGACTCAGATTGAATTCAGTGGTGCTACCACTGAATTCAATCTGAGTTACTTCTGAGTAAGGCCATTGAAGATCGTATGATTTACCCTGGGTTGATGAGTTCTCAGGCTTGAAAAGATATGGCCAACTTTATTTTCATGAAAGGACAAGAGAGGAGTAGGGGAGAAGCTGCACTGCATTTTTCTCCAGTTCACTGGGCAAGTCAGAGAGAGAGAGAAAGAGAGCAAGAGCAAGTGAGCTCAAAGGCGGGGGGGGGGGGGGGGCATGGAGTAGGCAGTAACTGAAGTGTCTCCTTATATTTCCTGCTGTTTTGCTGAAGCCCTGATATGATACCTCCTCTTCCTTACTACTTCCAGCCCACTGATGTTACTTCTCCTGGTCCCATAACAGTAGTGCACACACAGATTTGTATGTATGCACATATGTATATGTATCTCCCCCAGTATTAACTGTTCTGATATAACAGTCTGAAGATCTCTGGGATATAATGGCAAAAATTTCCAGGAGGATGGGTTGGGGAATGATGTGACATGTTAGCAAGTTAGGCATTACAATGCCAGTAAAACTGTCTAGTGTACATTGGCTCCAGGTCTACACATCTGGACAAATAACTGCATCAGGTCCTAAGGAGAAAGGATAGACTAAGTTATGTCAGAATGCAGGTAGGGGGGATAATGTTTAAATGCTCCTATGCAGAAACAACAACCTCACAGGAAAGATGCCAAAGAGAAAGCTTCCCGTCCCTTCCCTTCCCTTCCCAAAATGACAATGCAGAAAACAAGCACTACTTATGGTGCTATCAACAGAATAGCATTGTCACAGGGCAGTTAATGTCAGCCCAGTAGAGTGAAATCGGTGAGTTTTCTTTTTCTAAATGAAGTTAAAATGACTGATTTTGTTCAGACAAGCACATCTTTCCCTCTCAAATGCTAGAGGTTCTGAAAATGAAGACCATTTCTCTATTTCAGTTCAGGACCCATATTTCTATAAATTGATCTTGCTTTATTAGTCTTCTAACAAGCTTGCCATGGGTCAACCTCTCCAGCAGCACTATTTGCCAGACTAAGCTGTACCAGCCTTGGATAGTAGACCCTGTTCAAGGTTCCCTGTACTTAGCAATTTCAAGACATGCAACAGCTAACAGTGTAACCTCTTTATCTGAATTATGTGATGACGAATCATCAGCAATGGAAAAGAATCCCAGTGCTAAGTCTGGTGTTATTTTTTGCTGTTCTGCATCAGAAATTTCACCAAGGACTCTGAGTCAAAATTCCTCTACAAGCTGACGGCTCCATCCTGTATTAAACAGAGACCTCATACTCTATGTCTTCAACCCTTGCAGGACAAACTATTATGCATATGGTTAATCCCATGGGACTGAAATGCTATTTGTGCTCTAGGTCCTAGATGGACTCTCAGAGCAAAGCCAAGTCTTTAGGGAACACTTTCACCAATACTTTGAATTCCAGTCTATGTCCAAAAAAATGGTCTTGACATCCTTCTCCCCTGCTGTTTTCAATTCCCTGGTCATCCCACGTGGTTCAGAAATCAGCATGCTGCAGTTGTCCAGATCGCCTAAGTTAGAACAGCCAGGCTAGTGCACATGCATTGGTAAGCTGTGGGTGTGTTAAACTTTTCCTAATTTATCTCAGTGCTCTATTGCTTCTCCTTGTCTATTGAAAATATTGTATGCAATCTAAATCTATCCTGAGATAGATTTCAAGGGATCACCATTTTGCTGTACGCTCTGGCAACACACGTATTCCACATTATTGCAATATCAGTATTGGGCAGACTGACTGGGTTTTATAGCCTGTGCTCTTTGCTTGTTTGCTCAGATGTACAACACAGTGAACTGAAGGGAATTTCCTCCCATGTCTGTATGGTACAATCCGATGTATGACTCGGATTGACGAGGAATGCCCCATCGTCTTATTCTAAAGTAATTGGGTATGGGATTTCAGACTTAATTACTGAAATGCCTTTCAAGGTAATACATTATAGTTAAGTACAAAAAAGAAAAACAAAAGGAAAAATGGCTAAACTGAATGGTATGTTCAATTGTTTTGTAGGACCTTTTTAATTGGCTCTGCTTAATAGACACACAGGGTAGCAAGAGGTAAATATCTACCATGGACTCTCCAGCACATAATGAGCCAAGAAGCTTTATTAGCATTTATGCATCGGTGCATCTGGTGCTCTATTAATAAGAATTGTTTAACTTTTTGAACTCTAATGTACATACACAATTTCCCAGGCAATGATGTGTCCTGAATGCAGAGCTATATAAATTCAGTTACTTGGAAGCAGCCAGAAGCCAATTATATTGGGACTGCAAGGCACACGAGAGAGCCGTGAAATCCAGGGTGCTTTGGACATGACTTCTACTGAACCACTACTTTGGCCTCATTCTCAAAATCTTATGTGGGGCAGGAAGAAGAAAGACAACATTGCCTTCAATTTGTAACACTCCCAGATTTGTCACAGCAACTTCCCTCTTTTCTGCATACCACAGAATTATTTGAAACTGAATTATTCTTTGTGTGGGCAGCCACAATATATTTAAGAACTCTTTGATAAAGTTCTCCTTCTGGAATAAAGGCTATTCTCTGGCAATTGTCATAGTAAGCAAGGCAGCATTAAATCTATGTTCTATACAATTTTGCACAGTGCAAATCTGAGACCTGGGAATGTTTTTTTTTCCAGTATGCAAAGGACATTTTGCCATAGGATTTTTACTATGAAAATTATCCTTTGGGAGAAGCCTACAATGCAAAATGTTTCTTTCAAATGTTTTGTATTGCAGGATTTACAACTGTGGATTTCAAATGGAATGTCAAATACAATTTTAGCTCTTCTAGAGATACCAGAGATGCATACACATCACAGCTACATATTCTGTCTAGATGTTGATTTCTGCTGATTCAGCTTTTTAGAACTGTTGTGTGTATTTTCCCAACAGAGGATGGTGGAGCACTTCTGCCCATTTGACAAATGGATTTTTTTTTCAATAAGAAAACACCACTGCAAAGGACTTTAGGATGAAATATCTTGTTCATAGGATGCAGCCTCCTGTATATGCAGAGCAGCCTCTGTATCGCCCATTTCATCCTAGCTCTAATCTGTGCAGAGAATGTTCCTATCTAGCAGACCAGATATCTGCAAGCTTGTGATTCACTCGGTCAAGGGCACATTGCTCTGACTCTCACTTCTCTTTTCTACTCAGGTTAACTTCCCACATATATAAAAGTGAGAAATTACAAGAAATGTCCCATCATCGCTCTGTCCTTTGTTAAAAAAAAAAAAAAAAAGGATTAGTTTGCTTGCTTATTTAAATACAGTTCTGATTCAACCCTGTACTCAGTCCATGTTTGAGGCATTTATGATAACACTTGAAAACAGGGAATTGCAACAGTGTTAATGAAAATTCAAACAAAACTGATTGATGATGCCAGTAAAATGGAAAAAATGAAAGAACAGCCTTGAGCAGTAAAAGCTTGGCAAACCGGAGTTTTCACCAGCGGTCCAAAGGCCAATAACATGAGAGTCAAAGTAACCTCCCTGAGGAGGGGGCTCCATAATCAGCATGCTGTTGCACAGAAGGCTGTGGAGCCCCATGAACCTGCCCCATCAAGGGGTGAAATCCTTAACAGGGGCTCAGGAGGAAAACAGCCTCTGCTCTCTCAGCTGCCCTGCATCCGAACCCTTTAGGTCTCCCTAGGTGAGCAACAGAACCTCTGGCTTGTCAGCACACAGGAGGCCATTGTAGGTGATTCAAGACTGGTGTTACATGGTCTACAAAACACAGAACACACAATGCCCCAGCCACCACGTTTTGCAGTAGCTATACTTTCCAAACACTTTTCTAAAGGGTGTCCCCACTCATAGTGCATTAACTTGTGATGGCCCTATCTGCCATATGGATGCGGGGGAGGGGCACTGCACACCGAAGACCTTATGCATTCGGCCTGCAGTTGCACTAGACTCACAATAGCTATTTATGAAGATAAGGAGATGCAAACATCTGGCATATACATCTAGATAGCTGTGGAGCAAAAATGGAAGATAACAGAGTTAATGCACAATGTAAAACTTGAAGGAAATTACTTAAATCACTCCTTTAAGGTTTTCAGCAGAGATCAGGCAGTATATATGAATATATAGTGAATGATATTCAATTATTTGTTTTACTAATTTGTTTAAAATATGTTTAGGCCAGCTTTCAGGGCAGGAGACCCCTCTGTGCCAAAACAATATGAAATAGCGCTAAAATGCTTATCATAACTCATGTAGTAATAATAAAAACAAACGAATAGGATAACAAAACCAGTACATGTTATAATCCAGTCTGATGAAATAGAATTTGGAAAAGGTCAGAGTAGTTTGTTTTCAGGGCCTTCTTAAGATGCAGCTTAGCTGATCCCTGATGGTAGCTTATTCCAGAGGTTTGAGGCCACTCACCAAAGACTCTTTCTCCTGCATTGTCCATCTAACTGCCGCAACAAATGGGCCAGTGAAGTCAGGCTGATAAGGGTGAAAGCAGCTTTGGTCCCAAGCCACTAAAAGCATTCAAGGTCAAACTGGGCATTTCAAATTAAGCTTTAAACATCTGAAATCCTGCTACTTGCACACTTTGAATTCTGTGCTGCTTACACCTTCTGGATCATCATCAAAGGAAACCTTATGAAGAATGCATCACAATAGCCCAGCATGTATGGAACCAGTGCATGGACTACTGAGGCCAGACCCATTCTCTCTACACAGGCCTACAGCAGGCATGCCAACCCAAGCTGGTGAAATACACTCCCAGACATGGCAGCCACCTTGTATACTAGCTTCCCCGGTTAGTATAGGCCCCATGAAAACCTTAAAAATATGCATTTCCTCTTTTAAGGGGAGTACAACAGCATCTCAGACCAGATTTATACTTCTATGCATATTTTTTCAATCCATCTTTTCCTAATTAAAGTTCAGCTTGTTCACTGTCATCCATCTGAAAACAGCCTCCAGGCAAGAGTCCCATGGCCTCCCTGAAATGTATAAATGGAAGCTAGAGATAGAGCTGAGTATCATCCACATATTGATGCCACTTCAGGCCAAGCCTCCAGATGACTTTCTACTGTGATTTCATGTATATGTTAAGAACCTGGGGAAACAAGATGGGACCCTGCAACATCGGGAAGGGTAATGGCCAATGAGTGGAAGAGACATCCCCAGCACCACCTTCTTGAGGCCACTCCTCCAGGAAGGACCAGAACCATTTTGACACTGTGTATCCTAAGCTCAACCCAGGTAAGCAACCATGATACTGTGGCTGGTGGTATTGGCAGCTGCTGAGGAGTCTAGAAGGAACAATAGGTTTGCAATCACCCCATTTATTCACTATCTTAAAACATCAACCAAGGCAGCTGAGACTTTTTGCATGCTATAACTAGGTCTACGGCCTGATTGGAATGGAGCTAAATGATCAATACCACCCAACACTTCTTGGAATTATGAGGCTGCCACCTGTTCTAGCACCTTGCCCAAGCATGGCAAATTTGACACAAGGTGGTTTTTATCCAAAGCCATCTGGGAAGTCTGTCATTTTAACATTCTGAATGAATTGTATTCTAAATTTGATAATGTTCATGTCAACAAGCTGCAGTCTCCTAGCAACTCTCTCTGTCAATCCCACACTAACAACATGTTTGAATGGATACACACAGTGCTGTTGCCATTGTGGAGATGGGGGTTGGAGAAACATCTGTGCCAAAACAATATCCAGGAATAGGGATTGCAAACTTTGCATTCTAGCTTTTGAAAGTGACTGCCACGAGCTATTTAGAAACTAATGATTTTCCTCAAGGCATGGGCAGCCAATCACTTAATATACTTCTCAGTTCTTACAAGTCTCTTCATCAAGAAAACTGCTATTATCATAGCATTAATAACAGGCCCTGAAAATGCACAGAATAAAAGCAAATTTCAAAGCCCTGCCCTAGGCACAAAGGGTTACTTCCCCCAGATTATCTGGACCTCACCTTCCATCTTTCCCATCCAACATGGCATTGGCTGGCAATAATGAGAGTTTCAATCCAGCACATTTGGAGGTAACAGGTTGGAAAAGGCCGAGTTGCATCTTATCTGTAACAACTGAATGTCTGTGATTCAGTCTAGAGAAATTCAAATTGTAGCTAATTTGCAAAAGTGTTTTTTAGTATTCCAGTTCCTGGCTCCAAACTGGAATCCAGTAATGATGTTTCACATTGGCATGGCGTCAGATGTGTTTTTTGTAGCCATTACAACGGGGGAGTCTGTTCAATCATATGTCTTAGATTCACTAACTACTGGGCAGACTCATTCATTAGTATGATCCATTCTATATAATTTGATCTGTTAAACTCATCCTAAGAGTGCTCTTGGCAAAGCCCATCAATACTCTGCATAATTAGCAGCTGCTTCAGATTTTCTCTTCCTGCTGTAATCAGCGGTATGAACATCTGCAGGAGTCACATATGCTCCTTTCAGCATGGAGTTGCCCACCAGTTGCCTGAAATTAATTCAACAAATTTACCCCATTGATAACCAAATCTTCATGGACACTGTCAAAGCTATTAGGCTAATTGCTGGGTGGGGTAACCTACCAGTCCTGTTCTACAAAACTAGAGAGCTCAAACTTGGAAAGGCTTTGGTTCTTGACATTTGAGGCAGGCATTCGAAAGGAAGCATGAGGAAGTAAAAGCTTCCTTTCTAATTTCTTCCCTTTAAAGGCCAGATTGTGTTTTTCTCTTGACAGGACCAAGTCCATGGAACAGCCCGAACACACAATGAAGAGAATGGTGATATTGAGGGATGATATGGGCCAGATTCCAACACGTCCAGGTCTTTAAGTGGCCCTTTTCCCAATACAGTAAGGCCTCAGGAAACAGCCGTATGCCAAACCATTGAGAACAATGGGACAAATTCAACATGGCTTAGAATAAAATAAAAATGGACTCAAGTCCCATTTCCTTCAAAGGGAATTCAACTTCAGCTGGATCCCACTCATAATGCCACAGTGAAGTATTTATGCCCCAGCAAAACTGCTACTTTCAGGTATGAAAACTGAAACAGAAGATGAATTTATTAATTACAGCCAAAATTGGCCTGAGTTAGCAACACTTGAATGAATTCAAGCCTGATCTGATCTAATCTTTGTACCCCACAGATTGCACCTTTGGTGGATTAGAAGCAGCTGCATGATTGGGTTTCACTCCTTTTCTGTTTGCAAAGTACTGAGCATCAGTGAGAAGCTGCTGCAGATTAATAAGTAGCCCACGGCAATTTTACATGCACTATTTTTTTCAATTTTGCATTGTTTTTCATGGGGCACTAAAGTGTGTCAGTTTCATCATCTGAAAATGCTGTGAGAAATTCTTCTCTATTTTTTGGTCTAGATACATACAGTTTTGAAGAAGTTGGCAGGAGAGACCTTAAAACTCCTCGAGTCTGAATTGTCTGCTAATTTCCATCAAACTGCACCAATCTGATTCTTATTATGAAGCTTTTTCTCCTTCAAAATTAATGGCAGTAGACAATGTTCTAGAAGGGAACCGTGTATCAACACTGGTGAGGTATGAAGATACAGAATGAAGAAATCCCTGCCTTGGTTCTGATTTCCTGTGAGACTGTCTGTCACATGGCCGATGCCAACAGAATGTTTGGAACCCCAGTTGCTAGAAGGTATCAAGAGGAAGTAAATAGTTGTCTGCACTTTACATCACTTATTTGAAATGGCAACTTAATAAGATATGGACATAAATTATACCCTATAGGAAATTTCCCTAAAGAAATATGTGATGTATTTTGAGCTCGCAGTAAATTGGAATGTTCATATGTACACACTTGGTTAGTTTATTTGTAAAGAAATAAAATAAAGAAAAAAGCTTGTTTAAATGCACTATGAATTTTACTACCTGTGGTATTTCTTTCCACCTATGGTCCTTAATCTCTAGCAAACTGAATCCCCACTGAGGGCTTTTTTACATGAGGCTTTATTTATGATCATTCACTCATGTAAATTTACAGGTTCTTTATATGATGTTGTCTTTCTCTCAGATCCTCTCCAGTGTTTTCCAATGATTTTCACATTTTTATTCTGGTACATTTCTAGAAGGTGCCATTATTTACTAAAGAAGGCTAGCGTATTTTCACAATTCCACTCTATATCATGGTGCCATCTGTTGTTGTGTAATGGAACATACTGGAAATTATAGTACGACAGATAAAAACTCAGAAAAACCCTTGTGGGAAGGATGCGCCAATCTTCCCACAAAGAAAATGGAAGGAGTCTTGATAAAGCACTGGCTATATGCTTCAAGTAGGGATGTCCAGAGAGGCATCCTTGTGGTGGCTTTAAAAGCTCCGCAGATGGTAGCTAGCTTCCAGTATTTCAGCAAACACTGTACCAATTCCATCCTAATTCCTTTCATTTCTCCTCACTTTATCCTAAGATAAAAAGCAGTTATGGCTTATTTTGACAAAACAACAGTTTCTATGCTTGAGAAGAAACCACCCAGGAGAATTGTTAGCCATGGTGAGATAAGCAGTAATTCAACAAATGGTTGACACACTTTCATTTCCTATTATTCTTATGAACTGAACTACGAGGAGTAAAGAGTCATATACACATCTCTTTTAAAAAGAGTACTTAATTTATCCATAAGAACCTGAGCATGCACAATTTCTCCATACATTTCAGGTAACATTGTCAACCATTGAGAGATAAGAGAGCCAATGTATTAATTAGAGCATTGGATTCCATGTTTTGAAGTTCTGGGTTCTAGATTGCACATGGTCATGAAGCTTACTGGGCCAGTTTAGATTACTCACTAATTCTTGGCCTAACCTATCTCACAGAACCATTATGAGGATAAAATGGGAAGAAAGATTATATTTGCTACCTCGAGAGGAAAATGGTGAGAAAAAATATACAACCAACCAACCAACAAACAAATATTTCTAGGAAGATGGAAGAGTGGGGGAGAATTCCAAGATATCTTTCACTGAAAATGATTCTTTTTGTTGCAGCAGTGGTGGGGAAACACCACTATTTATATGACCAAACTACTGTTTATAGAAACTGTATCCTTCCCAGAATAATAACAAAAGGATTGCCTACTGGTAATGCAATTACTATGCACAGAACCCCGTATTCACAAGGTAGTTTCCCAACATAACAGTGAGATATTCTTAAAGAAAATTGGTCATATTTTTAATGTTGTTGCAGAGATGGTACCACATATGTTAATCATTTAAAAATGAGTTTAAAACATCTCCAGGAAACTCTTCTTGTGCTCTTACTTGTGTGGAAGAAAAAAATCTTGAAATGTGTCATTTCACAAATATTACATATTAAGGATGCACAAGGAAATTCAATTGTGTAGAGCTCATTATATTCCTCTATAATTTAATAAAATGTTGACTGCATGTGGTTATACCTCATTCTGGTTCTTGGTTCATTACTGTTTGAAGATGAAAGGATTCCTTCTGCTTTTGGAATGGAATTCCTTTTTAATCTTATATGCCCTGATCGTCACTCCAAATGCAGTGTATCATTTTATCTTCTCCAACACAAGAGAACATAATTTCCAATCTATTTATAGAACAATGCACAGAATATGGAGCTTGCTAAGCATAGATAGGCGGGATGATTAACGATACTGTTAGCTAGATCGGAGTGTGTTTAGTCACATTTAAAACTGCCAGAATCCCTTTCAAATGTATGGTAATATCACCCACTGGGCTAGATTTAAATTTGAATTAATCAGGACTATTTTCTTCCACACATATTTGTGAGGACAAAGTAATTTCACTTGTTAATTCATGCTTTGTCTCTGTGAGATGTCCACTACCACTCAGAGTGCTAATGGACCAGTATAACTGGTCCAGTAACCCCTTATTTTAGTGGGTAACCAGTACTGTGGTCTGAACAGCTAGCACTACAAAACCCAAGTCTCTCAAACTCTACTGATAATCCTACACCAGTCTCCACTCTGATGCCATCCTTCATCTACCAGATTCTGCTTTGACTCTACCCATACCTCCTAGATACTAGTAGATTCTGCTTTGACTCTACCTATACCTCCTAGTTGAACTTCTGAGTCAATGCAAATTTTGGTGGACTGAGAGGGGCACCAGACGGTGATGCATGCCCTCATTACATTGAGATTGGATTACTGCTAACACAGGGAACAAGTTCCTATCCTTCTGTATATGTCATCACAGGGACTGGACAGTAATTGGATAACAGTATGAAGCTATAAATCAGTGTTCAGGCCTTTGCATAGTTCAGTCCCAAGTTTTGTGATTATTCTTCTATTCCCCCAGGTATCCTTAGCAGTGGCAGCAAACATGGCAGCAGTGAGAGAGTTACTCCATCCTACTTCCAGGGTGGAGTAAGCAAAGGCCTTGGAAGTCTTGTTTTGGGGAAATTCTCAACTTATACCACTTAGACATTGCTCACTGGTAGAGCAAGTGCCTTGTGCAGGCAGGTGAGTTACCTTTCCCTCTACACTTACAGGAATTTCAGTAGAGAGACTTAGAAACAATTCCCCTAAGACTTTGGAAACCTATTTCTGGAATGAATTGATAGTACTCACATTGAGCTTGCAGCTTATACGCTACCAAACTCAGATTTTAATGTGATTAGCTGTTGCACATTTTTGTTTTTAACATAACATTCAATTTTATATAATAAAAAGCCTCTTATAGTTAAGGATGGCGGAGAAATTGCTTCAGTTCACATTTGGATGTTAACTAACCTAATATGTTTCATCTAGTAATTTTTTATTTTTAAAATTTGTACTTTTTCAAATTATTCAGTGGTTGTGCAATGTTCAAAATGCTTTGGGAAAATTGTTTTCCTAAAGACAAAATGAATTTAAAATACACATTTTACAGGAAATCTGCACAAACATGCTCATGCATGTTCAAGTGCACTTTAAAAGGAAATGCTTAAAATTTGGGGAAAACCTGATTTAAGACTGGAAAAAATGAGAAGCCAAATAAGAAGCCAAATGAGATTGTCCCTTCCTTATTTATAATTTGCTTCTGTATTTGATCTGTTCTCTTTGATTTACAAACTGTTTTAGATTAGATTGCTTAGGATGATCTGTTCTTTTCCATACTGAAGAGTTCAACAGATGATTTATTTAGCCCTATTTAATTCTGTTGAACTGTTTGGTCTTATAACAGTTCACGGTCCACTTAATTACTTACTAGGGCCTACTCCTGTGTAGCTGCTTATAACCTCCCACCTTTAGAAGGTTCTGGGCATTGAATCATGTACAGGAGGAGCATGAAATGAGTCTTGGCTTCATGTTCCCCTTTATAAACATTTAGACAGCCAATTTTGGTCATCTTAATATTTCCCCTCTTCTCATGTGAAGAGTAGTGAAGGCATTGCCCAGATTTGGTTGAAGTTGGCAATGCCTTGATTCTCCTCCCCCTACTGCCTAGGATACCTCCACCAGCACCTGTCCTGAAGTTGGTCTTTCATCTTTGGCACCTCAGACAGCATGGAAGGAATCTTGTTGGCAGAGAAGATTAAGATGAGCTCTCTGGAGAAAGAGCAGCTGCTTTGACCTTGGAAGTCTTTTCTGAGCTCATACTTTCTCCAGTATAGCTCTGATTAATTTTCTCACTATAGCTTCTTGCTCTTCTACTTCCTCTTTATTAGTTTCTAGTGCATATGTGTGTGTTTTAGATGTAACATTTGTCATCATTATTAGTTGTACTGCTAAAACATTTTCTACAGGCTTAAATGAAGAACATTATGAAACATTGCAAGGCTCCCAAGAAAAGCCTTCTTCCTTGCTTGCTTTCTTCTTCTTTTCCTCTGGATTCTATACATTTTTGGAAGCATATACTTCCTTGTGCCAAGAAGAGCAAGACAAAATTGCAGTGATGTAGTTGAACAATTTTAGACCCTAGACTTACAGATGTGTTTTGGAGGCCCCCTTTAGATGACCATGTGCATTATTGCTTCAGTTGTGAAGTATGCAACTAATATTTCTTTTCTCTCTCCTTCCCACCCACTCTATTCCATTGCTTCTGGAACAACAACCAAACTACTTGCCAACCTTGACAATAATAATAATTTCAAAAACCCTCTGAGGTTGAGTAATTTTGCATTTTATAATTACATTATAGCACCATCATAACTATGGAAATAAAATGGAGTGTGATTCTGCTGCCCTGATTCTCTTGTGTCCTGCCACTGTTGGTGTGATAATTTCCACCCCTGGGTTGTGAGGCTTTGGGCATTGGCCACGTAGCCCAGACCTAGCTGCAGCATTGAAGAAGCAGTCTTTCCTAATCTTTGAGTAGAACCTTCCACACCTACATATGGAATAGGGATCCAAAACTTTTTCTCATGTATCAGCAAACCATTCCAAGTTGTCATGGTGACTTGCCACTGGTCCCTGTTTCCACATTATGGTGTTGTTGCGTATCTTAACTAGAAGAGCTCTTAATTGTCCCAACTGGTTGCTAATGAAGCTTGAGCTCTTTATGTATGCCAAATAGAGAGGGTGCCATTTTAGAGAGCTGGCAAGCAAATGCCTGAAATTGCCTCTCTGGTTTTCATTTTGGGTTAAGAACAGGAGCTGTCTCATAAGCCATCTGCATAATTAAACAGGAGGACTGTTCTAATTTTGATAGCAACCTTGGATTTGGAGATCATTTCATAAGAAACAATACATACAATTTCAATTACTCTCCTGTTTTTTCCCCTTTTTGGCTCACCAGAGCTTATTCTGCCTAATCTATACATTATTTGTAGGTTGTTCTGGACACAGGCATTCAGGACTAGGTAAATGACTAGGCCTGGGCATGGTAACAGTGGAATACTCTGCCATACCATGTTAATCATAGTGGCAGAACTCTGTATATCGATATCATATGTGCAGTTGAAATGACTTGCTTACAGGGGAAATTCAACACGCAACCAATGATCTATAGTTAGTGATCTAATACATTATGATGTATTAGTGTATGATCTAATACTATGATATTAGTACTAGCACATATTGTGCTTATGTATTAGATCACTAATACATATAGACCATTGGATGAATGTTTAGTTTCCCCTGTGAGCAAGTCCTTTCAACTGTCCTTAACACATCTGGCAATCAGTCATTCATCTCTGCATGGCTGACTGCATAGTCATATAGGTCCACTCAGTGGTTACTACTCCAAAGCAGGGAAATACAGAAGAGAAAGGAAGTGGGATGGTATAAATTGGTAACCTGCAACAGCAGCGGGTTGGACCTGATAGCCTTCTTGGCTACTTGTCTACTTCCAATTCTGCTATTCTATGATTCTATAAAAAGATTCTGTACAAGGTATTAAATGTAAAGAGTGAAGTCAAGGATGGAATGAACTGAGCATACAAAATTAATGAGTCCTAGTATTTAATGTATTATTTTATAACATTCTTATGGAGAGTTAGGAGCAGGTAAAATGCCCATTGGGTTCAAACTGAGAGGTTTTTCTTAAAAGTCCCCTCTTGACCTGTTGGTCAGGGGCTTTCTTCAAGGGATTCTCTCATCACTGGGCTGAAGCTAGGGCCAGCTTCTGCTCCCATGCCCTCCATCCTCCTTAGCCAGTTTTAGCCCATCTCCTACCTCTAGACACCTCTGTTTTTTAGCCCCCAAATCAGTCCTTGCTAGGTCCTATAGCTGTTCAAATTTAGCAATGTTTCTTTATTAACTCCTCAAGGAATTGCTCTGCCAGCAAGTTAAGTAGAAGAGGTCTTGTAAATTATAATTTACAAACCAGAATAATATTCCAATCTACTTTTCAGCATTGGCTTGATAATAAGAAGTCTCTTAAGCACTTTATTTTACTTCTAGTATACATTTTGATGAACGATATGAAAGATCTATCCATAGGACATTTTATCATTATTAGAGAACTAGTGGGAAGAGATGGGAGCTTCAGGCAGTGAAGCTTGGATTATGCTCAGTTGTAAGTAGTGACATTGCCATCAATCACAAACAGGCCTTGATATTTTCAAAAGGTAAGATTCTGCCTCCATATGCAGTTCCACAAATATAGATTTTTGTCTTGCATTGACATATTTATTTATTTATTTATTTAGTAGTTATACAACTATTTCTCAGGGTTTGGCAGCCTATCTGTTATATTAGCATCTCTATTGAAGGATATGGGAGACATCTTCCTCGGAGGCAATATGATCCCATAAATCTAGTGTTAAGCATTCTTCTCATCATCTTTCTTCATCTTCATCTCTGCCTGTTGCCATCACTTCTTCTCCTGCCTCTGGGGACAAGGACCATGAAGCTGAGAATATTGCTGGTTTTTGTTGTACACGTCTCACAAAGTAGTCAAATGTTGAGACTATAGACCTTGCTGCACTTCCACACTTTTCCCCACATATTTTTCTTCTCTCTCTCTCCCCATAATTATAATAGTATTTGGATATCATTTTACTATTTTTCAACATTTGTATTAAAGAATATCACACCCACCTTGGCCCTAAAATTCCATTCTTTGACATTTTCATTAGTATTTTATTCTTATTTTCTTTATTAGACCATCTATTCCTCAATCACTTATAATGAAAAGAACACACGCCAGCAAAGAAGAATACAAATAAAAATAAGACAGTAAAGATGCAAATTGAAGTGCAGCATTTTGCAAAGAGAAACTGAACAGTCATAAAGCTGCAGCAGCCAGACAAAAATTCTACTAAAGGAAATTTCTGTTGAATGCTAACAGGACCACAATGTGTTCTAGAGCACCTAGAAAGCTTGCATCCCAAAGGGGCAGTACCATGCTAATAAACAGTCAGCTGTGAGGAACATTGAACCACCAAGCAATAAAGTAAGGTTTGTTTTGTTTTCCTTTTGATGAGAGATGGTAAGCATGTCCTCTGTTATTTGCCTGAAAAGGGGAGGAAAAGGTATGACTTATAGGGATTGAGAAATGGTTCACAAAGCTATTTTGTCACCTGCCCCCACCCCTTTGAGTTGCCCTTCCAAATTTCCATCATGGTGCAATAAAACATCTTGTCCCCGAGGCAGGGGGAGATGCGATGGCAGCAAGCACAGGCACGAGAAGGAATCATAGATCATAGAAGGATGATGAGAAGTCATGATGATTTCCTCCAGTGAATAAAAACAAACACCCTGGGAATTTTAGGATTTAAAAGATTATAACAAAAACTCATGTATAGAATGGATACACACTATGCACAATTGTGTCATTAGAAGCAGCTGGGAAATAGATGCAGTTAGATGTTTATCTGGTTGTTGTTTGTTTGTTTGTTTGCTTCACCCCTGCTGAATCTCCTTCAACAATTTTCTATTTCGTTCATTACAGTTCTATACCATCCAAAGGCCGAGCTCTCTGGGCAGTTTACAAAAATTAAAACCTTAACATTACAATACAGTAAAATAAAATAAAATAATAAAATAAAATATATTTGTTAACATTATTGCACATTTATTGATTTAAAAGGAACCCAGGACTGACATAATCCTCCTTTTCTCCATTCCATACCCATAGCCACCTTGTGAGGTTGGTTAGGCTGAGATCAGTGCCTGACTCAAAGTCATCCAGTGAGCTTCACAGTTAGGTGGAACGAGAACCCTGTCTCTGGAGGCCTAGTCGAGCACTCTGACCCAGACACCACACTGGTTCTCCAATAATAAGGAAGGCTGCTATCTTCCTTATGCCATCAAATCCATGAGAGTAGAGGAGAAACTTAACCAGACGCCAACAAGATGACAGTGTTGGCATCACACCTTCTCCCTTGTTGCTGTCTTCTGAATCTCTCTCTGAACCATTTTCCTTATTAGGTAGTGGACGATTCTTTCCCCTTGCTTTTTGCAATGGAGGTATTTTTATATTGCTATAAAGGAATGGAATGATGCTATAGGAGAGAGTTAACTGATTACATAAAATAAAGAAAACCTGGCCTTGGAAAGACTTTGCAGATGGGAGGATGTTGGTGAGGACAATGGAGGTGGCTTGGTAGACAGGAAGGGGGTTGCTACATTGGATAGAGGGGGAACCATCTGTTTTCAGAGCTGGAAAAACATGCTGATCTGCTGGTTTATATATCAACTGATCTAAAATACAAATGTTCCAAAATGTTACATTTTCCCCTCTTTTGTAACTTGACATCAAAAGCTTTTCAAAATGCTCTGTATGTGCTCAACAGCAACAGCAATGGGCAAAGGTTCTCAAAATGTGGTGCAGTTGTAGCATCAAAATTATATAAAGCCTGGTCATTGACAAATGCATGGATGTACTTAATATGGATTAGAAGGCTAGAGGGCTCAAAAACATATTTAGTTCACATGGAAAGAAGCACTTGTTTTATAAAACCCAAGTTTTGTGCACATGGAAGTGTCCGTTTCAGTTTAGTCCCCATGAAAGCATTGCTAAACCCAAGCTAATCCCTCAGAGATTATCAGCTGTTTTAATATCTTTGCTGGCATTGCAAGTCTAGCCATTAATCATAAGTCTGCTTTAGCAATGTTGCTCACAGAATCTGCTGGCTTTCAAGCACTTATTTACATCTCTGCCTCATCTGGTATGTGCAACGGTTGGAAAAGAATGTTTGCCTGCATGGAAAAAGGCATCGTTCACTTATGAAGAAAGGCCATAGCTCAGTAGAGCACATACTCTATATGCCACCGGCCTCTAAATTTAATTCCTGGCAAGTGTAAGTTGGCCTAGGAAAGGCACCCATCTGAAATGGTGGAAAGCTGTGGCCAATCCATGTAGATGATACTGAAATAGATGGACTGGTGGTGGGCCAATTGTTATAATATTTCACGGTTTCTTTCCTCTAGCTATTTTTGAACAAATTCCTGTTGTACTTCTGCCAGAGCACTGAGCTGTCTCTGAGCATTCAAGGAAGGTTGTGAGGCAGTTGAGCTGACAATTGCAGAAGAAGGGAAGGAAACACCTTTCTGTAACACCTTCCCAAATACTGGGGCTGTCATTCCTTTGTAGTACATGCTTCTGAAAGCAGTGAAGTATAAAGGACCTTATTATAGATGCTACCCCCTAGTGTTTTCTCTGGCATAGCTGACATTTATCAGAACCATGTGGGGAAATTGGCTCACTTCACACAAGCAGCAAGTAATTCTAGGGTAGAGTTGGATGCTCTTTCAACGAATATTTTTGGCATGAAAAGGAATTTGGGGTAGGGTTTTTTTTTTTTTTTAATGCCAGTGTTTATAGCCCCAAAGGGTGTTGCTT
Source organism: Varanus komodoensis (assembly GCF_004798865.1). NCBI lineage: Eukaryota > Metazoa > Chordata > Lepidosauria > Squamata > Varanidae > Varanus > Varanus komodoensis. The sequence continues at coordinate 134,213,709 of NW_025335268.1, forward strand.
TCTTGTCTTTTGCTGCTGCTGCAGTTTTAAATTGCTCTTCATCTTAGTAACAGTGTGCTGTCATATAGCTCATTCAATTTGGCTGGGTGACAATAATACTGAGGACAATATAGATCATTCAGAGAGAAAGAAAAGTGTATTCAATAATTCTTGCTCTCACTCTGAATTAGCTTTGTTAGACCCCAGTACTGTTATTAACTACGTGATAACATCACTGTTGTTGTTAAGGAAGTTGATTTGAAGGATAACACTAAGTGTCAGTCTATTGCTTCTGCAAAGAAGCCCATGGGGGGTAGGTCTGAACTGTCTGTCTGTCCGTCCGTCCATTTCTCTCTCTCTCTCTCTCTCTCTCTCTCTCTCTCTCTCTCTCTCTGTGTGTGTGTGTGTGTGTGTGTGTGTGTGTGTGGCAGCATACAGACAGCTTTCATACGTACTTGAGTTCCTTTCTCTATAGATTTAAATATTGGCAGGAAAACCCAATGGAAAATCCCTGAAAGTGGAGGAATATTTTTATTTTATACATTGCTTTTATACATAAACCACCACTTGGGATATCATCTGGACCAACCATTAGCTTCAGTGAGTTTGTATTCTTCCTCTGCAACAAAGAACATTATTCTGCTTATTAATGATCTATCTCACAGAGTAACTGTAAGGATGAACTATGTGATTATTACATTGTGTTATATTCAAATCAAACCTATTTCCCAAGAGGTTAAAGGTGCAACATACACGGAATGCTCCCTTTAATATAACAGGAACTTAATGACTTAGGTTAGGCTGAGAGTTCAACACTCAGTGAACTTCATGATTGGTTATGGCTTTGAACTCAGTGACTAAAATGGTGGGGTGCTGGTTAGATCTCCAGGCTTACCTGTTTCTTGACACTCTCTTTGCATCATTGGCCTGCTTTAAATGATGCCCTTGCCTTGTTCCCAGTCCTGAACAGGCAACTGACTGCTACACAGAATTCAAGTGTTGCCTTGAATGCAATGTAGATGAACTTATTTGGGGGCTCTGTTCCTGGAGCTAGCTGTAGCCATGTCTCTGGAACTAACTTCCATCATAAGAAACACATCAATGAAGCTTTGGGTGCTTTCTCATGGATCTGGTAGATTAGTTGAAGGCTTGAAGATGGCTCCCTCCAATTAGAAAGCCATTTGAGCCATTTCCATAGATCATAGCCGGAGATGATCTAAAATGCATTATTCTGCTGACAACTGATAATGGTGAATTAAGATTAAGTCCATTGTTATATGCCAGAAGGCTTCTGGGTGACGTGTGAACAGTGAAGCAACACTTTTATGTCTCACAGATCAACGTGCCAGCCATTTGTACTTAACAGGATTGTTTATTTCAGCACTGGCATTGGGGGGGGGGGTAGGTGGATAAGTGGGCCCATAAAGAAGCAGTACATATATTGAACTCTGGATCTCTTAAAAGTTTAATTCAACCATTTGCCTTTCCAGACTTTTATATCTATATCTATATCTATATCTGTATCTGTATCTGTATCTGTATCTGTATCTGTATCTATATATCTTTCTGTTCTTCTATTTGTAACATATACTTAAGCTAAAGTCATATGCCTGTGCTTTCTTCTCTTTCCTTGTCTTTGCTTATTTGTTTTCTGCTTCAGGCAGCTCCCTCTCTGTCTTTCCTGCTAATTCAGTACTGCTGACCTCAATGGGTTGTGAGAGTGTTGTTGATTTTCCTGTTTCTTTATTTGCTTGCTTTGGAAGGGCATCAACAAACTTGTTACTAACCTGCACCATGTTCTAAGCCTTGGGCTAGTCGGCTGGCAGCCAGTGTTACAAGGTAATGTACAGCTTAGTAGCTCCAGAATTCATATTGTTAAATATTGTAAAAAGGAGAACAAGGTTACATCATGTACATACATATGCATTGACTGTGCTCATTATCTGGACTGCTGCACAGTTTCCTATTCTCTGTAACCCAAGTCATTTCAATGAGATTCTAGAGTTGGCCTGGCTGTTATATTACCAGCTTCGTATCACTTGAAAGTGAGATGATGGATTGATGTATGACATCATGATTTCCCACATTTCTATATTCCTATGCAGTAAAGCTTATGATTAGTGTATTCCTGAAAACTTAAACAGAATTTTCATTAGGTAGAAAACTTTATAGTCTTTATAGTTTTCATACATCACATAACTGTGATGAACTTGCTTTTTTGTAGTCCAATGAAATCTGGTTTATTTTGCTGTACAGGTTTCATAAGTCATCCTTTCTGGAATTGCAAGTCTTGGCCTTCTGATGCAATGTCTGCCTGGATTTCCCAGGAGGCTTGCTAAACAGTCCCATGAGCCATCAGGCTGCAACTAGAGAGAGACTTATCATCGCATGGTACGCTTGGTTTTTCCAAACTTAAGTTCAGTTTATCTTGACCTTTGAGATTGTCTACAGCCTCAAGTTTGGTTTGTTATCAATGTGATGATTTTTTAAAAAAAGAATCAGCATTTTTCTATACATTTATTTTAATGCATGCAACTTTCCCACATATGCACGTTTCTTGCAAGTACTTTTCCTAATATAATGCATTTCTGAATATTTCTTCCCTAAAATAAATACTGCTGTATGCATTTTATTTATTTATTTCATTCCATTTCTATGCTGCCCCATAACCCAAAGGTTCTCTGGGTGGTTTACAGTGCTAAACCATAATAAAAACATACATAAATTACAATGAAAGAGTTATTAATGGTAGAACAATAAAATGGTAGGAACACACAATAAAATATACTCACACACACCAATAAACACAACCAATAAATTTACCCAAATTAAATTAATAATCAATTAATTAAGAATCCGTAACAAAATATTAAAATTTTAAATTAATTAGTTGAAAATGTGTTTTTAAAAAATTCACCTGGTGCCTAAAAGAAGAAGAGCCAGCCCTATATTCCTGGGAAGTGAATTCCATAGTCTAGGCACTACTGCTGAGGATGCCCTCCTCCTAGTCCTTTCCCCTTTGATCTCACCAAAGGAGGGCTCTTGGAGGAGGATTTCTGAAGTGAACAGGTAGGAATGTATGGGGAGAGGTGCTTCCTCGGTTACGCTGGTCCCAAGCCATTTAGGACTTCATATGTCAAAGACAACACTTTGAATTGGGCCCAGACTGAAACAGGGAGCCAATGCAGCTGATGGAGGACTGGCATAATATGTTCTCACCAGTCAGTCCTTATAAGCAGCCACGCTGCCCTGTTCTGTATTAGTTTACTGTCTGGACTGTTTTCAAAGGTAGCCCCACGTATAGTGCATTGCAGCAATCCAGGTGAGAGGTTACCAGTGCATGGGTCTCTGTGGCAAGGCTCTGCTCATCCAAGTGCCATTGTAGCTCAGAAATCATCTGAAGCTGACAGGGGCCACTCTTGGCCACCAAGTCTACCTGAGAAATGAAGGAGAGCTTGGGATCCAGGAGCACCCCTAAGCTACCCTCTCGTTTAGGGTGAGTGCAACCCTGTCCAGGGTGGGTTGGAGTGTGGGAGTGCCCACCAACAGGAACTCCATCTTATATGGATTCAGCTTCCAATTTATGGTTGGAGAACTCCACTGCAAACTTCAGGAGTGTTCAGAAGGATAACTGAGTTTGGGTTGTGCAGCTGTTTGAAAGTGCAAAAATGTGAATTGAAGAAGTTAACCCCCTAAGTCTAGCTGCAAGTGAATAATAAACAGCAGTGGAGTTGCGGGCATTAGAACAAGTGGAACAGCAAAAGTCCTACATTCAGGGGCAGTGTGGTTTTCTCAGGCAAATTCTGACATCCCAAAATCATAGTTAAGAACTCGATTTGACCAAGCAGACGGGTCTCTTCCACTGCAAGTTTCAACTTCCTACAGGGAAGTGGCAAAAATATCTATTGTATGGAGAAGTATGGAGAATTGCAAGCATGAGATAATGCATGGATTTGCACAATGCAACAAGCCACAGGGGTTTCTTGAGCAAGATGGTCTGTTGTGTCATCAGAAGTCATGGTATTTCGGCATGGTACATTTGGTTTTTAGAAACCATGATCAGAAACAATGGTGTGTTCTGTGGTTTCCATGTGTCATTCCATGGATTCTCAGACTGTCCGAACCCGGCATTATGGTTTCCATGGTGCTGGAATGCAGCTACCTCAGGGTCCCCTGGAAAGAGTGACAGCTGCTGCAGGAGCTGCTCAAGCCATCCAGTGTGGGATTGAATTTCAGGAGTGGTGGCTGATAGGATATATGACAACAGTGGGAGAACTGATCAAGAAGGATAGAAACCACACTCTTCTCCCTCTCACTCATTTCCATCAGCCTGAATGGTAAAGGAAATGCTGTTGGAAAGGAATTGCACAGGTGAGCATACAAAGAGGAATGACACAGGAAGAGTCCAAGCAGAAGGAAATGGGGGACCAGAAACTCACTGTAAGCCATTCGTTTAGTTGCAACCTTTGGAATGATTCTTAAGGGCAGCCCAGGATTAACAAAATATATCAACTGGTGGTGGTGTTGGAAGAGAATAATATTTTCTTCTGTAAGAGAAATGGTTGCTGTGATTTTGTTTCATTTCGTTTCGTTTTGTCTTCTAAACAGAGTTGTGAGTCGCAGAACAGAGATTGCGCCAAACCTGAACATTCTCTTATCAAAACCTCTCTTCTGTTAGGGCACCATTGAAAGGAAAGCTTAAATTTGTTCTAAGGCAAAATGTATAGCGATATGTTTTCCTTTCAATATTTCCCCATTTCAGGCTAGAGAACAGAACAAGGTTTTCGGGAAATGTTCCTATAGAGGGGTCTCCAAACTGCTTTCATGTTATAAAATAAAGTGGTGGCATGCCTTGATGTTAAAAGTTCTGTAAGTCAAAGAGAGCAGCTTTCTAGTGGGGTGCTTTTGCCACTATACCTTTGCACCAACTATCAAGGAGGCAGGAGCCCAAAACTTGAAAATGGGAGGAGGGTTGATCTGAATTTATATTGTGGCCTTTCCCACAAACTCTTTTGGCCCAGGATTGCTGTGCCACCTTGTCACCTGCTTTCGCTATGCATAATACTTTCTTTCAGTGTTAGATACCATGCTCTACAGATTTCAAAGCCACCTCTTGCCTTTTATTTGGGGAGGAAGTTTCCCTCTTTCTCCTGCTCCTTCTCCTTCTCTGCAAATTATACATTCTAAGATCCTCCTATTCATTTTTTTCCTCCCTCTCCTTCTGGGGCTCCATTAGAAATTCAATTCCTGGCAGCTAAGAAAAATAGTTTAATAGAGATCTAGTTTAGTCTGAAAAGTCATTTAGTAATCAAGCTGTTAAATATATTTCTCAGACCACAAGAGCCTTGACTTCACTCGAGAGCACTATCCTATCGGTGTTTTTTTATTAGAACATCATTTTAAAATCACTGTGAAAGGCCTCTCTTCTCAACTTGACTGAAGAAAACCTTACAAATGTGATCTATCCAACACCCTGATGAAGTTAACATGTTATTCGCCTCTAAAGAGAAACTTACAATTGGGCAACAGAGTATATACTTTAAGAATATCAAATTGTCTAATACTTAATTCAATTACTGTTCAGGTTTAGGGAAGGCCTTTTGTATATTCATAGGATCTGCCTGCACACCTAATGCCCAACTCCAGGGCTTTGGTCACCCCATGACAATTCAGTTGTGGCATTGTAGCATTAGAATCCTTCTAATTCCACCTTTTATTTCCTACTGAAGATGCCCATTAATAGTTCTTACACACTTTATGCATATCTCTCCTCTATGTACACAATTTCCATATTCAGATATGGAAATCAAAAATATCAAAAATATGGTTACATTCACAGGAGAGAGAAACTGCCTGTCCCTCTCCACTCTGACCTTGAACTCCCAGGTATCCAGCCCTATCCAGAAATAGACTATTGCAAAGAACGTTAGGTGGGTTCATCCATGAAAAGTATGATGCTGAATGTTTGGCATCAACAATGGTAGGGATGGGAGGCTGTGGACTCTCTCACACTGGAGGCATTCAAGATGCAGCTGAACAGCCACCTGTCAGGGAGGCTTTCACTGAGAATCCTGCACTGAGCAGGGAGTTGGACTCTTTCAACCCTACCATTCCATGATTACAAAAATGTTAATTAAAAGTGCAATTAAATCCACTTTGAACTGTTGGTCATTGTCGATCAAATTTTTAGGCTTTACATATGTGAAAGACCATTCCTGAGATCAGTTGTGAAAAGATGTTTGGATGCCCAGTTCAGAACATTTGACTGATCTGGCACAGGAAAACACATTCTCTTTATAGCTGCAAGGTTATATTAGTGATTCACCCTGGAAACTACTTTGAGCTTGAACCTCATTATATGATGTTTAATATAATGCAATTCAAGGCTCCTTTCTTTAGATTTTCTTGCCAGTGACCAGAGGAAAGCATTTTATTTCCCTCTATTTTGTGTCCTAGTCATATAGGGGTTTATTCATATAAAATGCTTATGAAATGCATTATTGCTGAACAGTATAATTTTACTGATCATAGATTGAGCTTTTAATATAGTGTTATAAAACAAACTATCAATCTAAAGTAAAAGTGGTTAAACTTGTAATAATAGATTAGTGAGTCATTTTATTTTACTCACAAGAAAAGTTGAATCTTTGTGCTAATATTGCAACATGTTTCAAAATGAGTGCATCACATTTTTCTCTTCTTCTTATGTTTAGAAACTGCTATTTAATATTCATGATGCTATTAAATGATTATTAGATGGCCATTCATTCATTATTCACTATTAATCTATTATTATTTGATTCACTTTTTCGTAATTAGTTTCCACATTTTAATTTAAGTACTCCAATTATTCAGTCCCTACCCCCCCACACACACACTTAGATATCCATTCATTTAAGATTCAATCTCAAGAATGTTCTGTATGCTTAACCAGAGCATTTTTTTAAGCTGGACAGACTTAAGCAGGATGAACCCCCCCCACCCCCGAATTGAGTCCCTAATGTTTTCTATTGGTTATTTCCCCCCCTTACTTCAATACAAAGGTAATTGTCTAATTATTCATATCCAAGCAGCAGGGCAATCAAATTATCAATTCAGCTTAGATTGTGTTAATTTTGCTCTTTCATTTGAACTAACCTCAGTAAAAGTTGTGTTAATCAACACAGATGCAAATTAATGAAAGAAAATAATTTTGCTAGTCTACTAAGTTAAAGGAATCAAATGAAGATAAATAATTGTATTGGTATAAGACCAAATTTGAAGATCAGTTAAAAGAAACTTGTTCTTCTGGTTAGATGCAGGGGTGTTACAGTTTTAGTTTTTAATTCTGAATTGCTACTGCATACTTTTGAGTTAGCATTATACTACCAGTTTACTGCCACTGGAATATTTGACTCTACTGCTTTAGCACATATTTAGAAAGGACTATGACTTATTATGGAGCAAGTAAATTACATGCAGATTTCCCATGTGCAGTCCTTAGTATCCTTGGAGTACCACTGCCAATCATTATAAGCAATATAGAGATAGATGGACCAATGGGCATATTTCAGCTTCCTGTGTTCTCTAGGGGAACCATGCCCACCCAGTCCTAGATAGAAATTTGTGAGTAGAACTGTCGATCTTAAAGAGCAGCACTGTTCATTTTCATTCATAGAGGCAAAAATTAGACTCTAGTCCAGCCCATCCAATCCAAGGTCCTTTAATCCTCCAGGCAAGCATGGAGATAAATCCCTGCTGTTATCTCTGATCAGTGATTCGATCTAATGGTGGAGATAACACTCACTGGCAAGCAGCACACAGAGAGCTTTGCATACCTTGCATTGTTCCCAGTGGGGGAAGACATGACACAGATGAAGTCGGTCCAGCCTAGGTGCCAGCTGAAGGGATGTTCCTCCCTCTTATGCTCTAACAAGCTCAAGCAATGCTGAGACAACCACTAGACACTTGGCTAGAGTGTCAGAGAAGCCAACAGCAATGGTGCTAGGCGGCCAGACCCTCTCATTAGGCTGGTCTTCTAGCAAGGTAATCCAAGGCAAAATGGTCAAAGCTGAGGCTGAGTTTGAATGGTCAAACTAAGAGGCATCTGCTATCTACAGGAGTAATGTTCACATCAGCTGAAAAGAATGGATATTTCTACTGGTTATGGTGTCAAAAACTCCTGAAGGGCATCTATGGGACAGCAGTGGTGGATCAAGATATCACTGGTGGAAGATCTTTCACAGACGATGGCAGCAATGCTTAAGCTTGCACTAGTCAGCTGAGCAGAAGAAGGCAATGGTAAGCTACCATTGAAACGAGATAGTGCCCAAATGGAGACTTTCTGAACAGAAGGCACTCAACCAACTACTGGGGAACAGCAAAGGACACATATGAACAGTGCTGACACAACTAGATTAAAGCTCTCTCTCTCTCTCTCTCTCTCTCTCTCTCTATATATATATATATATATATATATATATATATATATATATATATATATTTGTTTCATGAACAGAGCTGAAGGGAAATTCTGATGCTGTACAATATTTAAAATGAAACATGGAATATGAGAAGTATGGATAAAGGCAAACTGAAAACCATATAGCAATAAATGGAATGGATATATATCATGATACTTGGCATGAGTGAACAAAGTTTGACTGGAATGGTACACAGTCAGACAAACACAGAAGGTTTTATTCTGAAAATGACAAACTCAAAACAAATGGAGTGCCTGTAATACTGGGACAAAATGTAGCACAAACAATAAGGAGCTCTAACACACAGTCTAAAAACATCCATCAGAATTCCTGGAAAACCTATCAACATATAACCATCACTCAACAACAAAGGTTAAAAAAATAAGAAAATGTGAAGTTTTATGTAAGCATCTAAGAAGAAATTGACAAGACATGCTGATAATCATGGGAGACTGGAACATAGAGATAGGAAACAAAGCAGAATGGGAGCTATGGGAGAATTTGGCTTAAGGGCAGAAACAAAACAGGAAAACATGTCATAGAATTCCTTACTGAAAATACATAAGGCAAATGATCAGATGACTGTACATATGGGCATCACCAGATGGCCAAGAGAGAAATCAAATAAACTGTAATTGCAAGTAGGAAATGGAGAAACTATATTCTCACTGCCAAACAAGACCAGGAGCAGATTGTGCTGTTGACTGACCATGAACTATTAATACCAAAAAATCAGAGTAAAGTAGAAAAAGGTTACTAACAGAAGTATCATGCCAAAATAGAAACATAGAAACAGAGTGAGTCATAAGGGGTTCCTGGTCATCTAGTCCGACCCTCCGACTCCAGCCGGTTCCACTCATGACATGCCTACCAACTTAAATAATATAAGGAATTTGAGGAATTTGAAATCCAGATAAAGATCACATTTGATTACTGAACTGTGTACTCAAACCAAAGATGTAATTAGGGAAGAATGTCAGAAACATTACTCTTAGCAGGGGAAAAACCCATCAGAATTGGTAAAGACAGACAAGAAGGGGAATGGAAATAGGGTAAGAATCATGAATAGTACTTTCATACAACTACCATGTAGAGGCAAAAAGAACTATTACAATGCCAGGGCAAAGAAATAGAAGAGAATAACAAAATATGAAATACAAGAGCCTATTGTCAGGAGATCCAAGAGAAGGGAAATTCAAATCAAGATCAGGAATGGTAAAAGACCAACAGAGGAACATACTGTCCTGGATAAAATAAGAAGTGGGGGGAAACAATATACTGAAGAATTATAGAGAAGAAATAAAAGGATGACAGAATCCTTTGAAGAAGAATTCTATGAGAATGAACTTGCAGTATTAGAAAGTAAAATGAAAGCTGCTCTCAGAGCTTGGACAGAATAAAGCACCCAGAGTAGAAAAGATGCCAATAGAACTACTCCAAACTGCAGATAATAACTTGATTCAACAAAAATAAGCCAACAAATATGGAAGACAAACTAATGGATCCCAGATTTAAAATGTTCAATATACAATTCAATTCCCAAGAAAGGAATACAGCAAGTATAGGACCGTTGCAGTAATTCCCCATACATGATGTTTAAGGTGTTGCAACAAATAACTTTACCTTATATGGAGCAAGAAATGCCTGGAATTCAAGCTGGATTCTGAAAAGAAAGAGGCACTTGAAATTATATTGCAAATATATGTTCTCTACAGGAGTGCATCAAACAATTTCAGAAGTTAGGTCTGTACTTTATAGACTACAGCAAAGCCTTTAAAGGTGTAGATCATGAAAAGCTAAGGATAGTCCTGAAAGAAATGAGTGTACCTCAGCATGATGTGTAACCTGTCCCATTGAAAAGAAGGTACTGTTAGAATATTGAGAATCAGAATGGAAATTGGTAGATATATTACTCATTTAAGATAAGCAGATGAGACCATATTGCAGAAATGAACTGAAAAGTCTCCCAAAAAATTAAAGAAGAAAGTGCAAAAGTGCAACTGGACATTTTAAAAATGTGACCACAGGAGAATTACGTCATGTCACTGTCAAGAATGAAAAAATTAAAATTATGAAAAAATTTGTATACCATCATCACTCATTAATTCAAAGGAAGATTGCATTCAAGAGATTTGAAGAATACCAAGACTTGGAAGAGCAGCAATGAAGGAATTAGAGAAGATTATCAAGTGCAAAGAGTTTCATTGGAGACCAAGATCATCCACACTATTATATTCAGAATTACTATATATGAGTGTGAAAACTGGACAGTGAAGAAAGCTAATAGGAAAAATGATGTATCTGAAGCATAATGCTAAAGGAGAGTTTTGTGCATATCTTGGAGCATCAAAAGGGCAAACAAGTGAGTCTGAGATCAAATCAATTCAGAGATTTCCCTGCAGGGAAAAATGATGAAACTGAAGCTGCCACATTTTGGGCATATTGAGAAAAGGCAAGACTCACTGAAAAAGTTGAAGCCAGAAGAAGAGAAAAATCAAATATGCAATACATTGATTTTATAAGCAACAGCCTTGAATGTACTCTTGTAAAGCCCTACTGAGCAGGGCTGTGAAGGACAAGACATTTTGAAGAGCTTTCATTCATAGGCTTACCATAATTGCAACTGAATGGCCACTGTGATAAAGGCACAGAGGTGAAGAACACCACTTCTCAGGCAGTTGTGCAAATGGGCTTCCATTTAATTGGTATGTCCAGACATACCACAAGTTAGAATTCATGACTATCAAAAAAGTGATTCTGAGCTAGTAAAATCCATGACAGTAAAATCCTTATTTCCCCCTACCTATTGATTATTTGTACATGTCAGACCTTTATCAGACCACTACAAATATTCATAAAGGATCCTTATGAATTGGTGTGTGATAAGTAGTAACATATGATGATGACGACGACGAAGAAGGCATATTTGTCGCCACTTTAATATATGGATATAGCTGTCTCTTAATAACCAGGGGTCAAATTCTCAAATAAGTGATAATTAGGAAAGAGGGAAGGAAGGAAGGAAGGAAAGAAAGAAACCAAGCCAAATCTGAAAGATTAATGATCCAAACAACAGTCATCACTGTCACTACCCAACCAAACACAAACCAAACCACCACTTGGTTCTGGACAGTTGCTACTCTTGGACCCAATATTCAAAATTCCTTCAGTATTCAGTGTCAACAGTATGGTCCTTAAAAAGCACACTGACCCCAGTGATCTAAGCAAATTACAGTAACACTACTGAGGACAATACAAGAAGACTGTAATGTAAATCACAATGATTTGCTGTATTATTTGTCTAGAAGCACACAATTTTCTTTTAACAGTATTTCTTTCTTTTCAGATTATATGTGATCACAGGTACTATTTTAAGTAGGCAAAGTGGTATTTTTGTTAAAAGAGAAGGATGAAGGTGTGAATATTGCTGCTGATGACAAAATAAACTGTGCCTACAAGTGCTTAAAAACGATTTGAATGATCCCATAGGTCATGGTTTTGGGACATTTAATTTTGCTGCATTTAATGCTATGTTGTTCGAAGTTCTGAAAGTGGCACATGCAAATAACTCAAATAGAAGTAAATGTAAATCTCTTTCCTAATGTCTAATATAAGACATTGTTGCTGCATGATAATGAATTATAACGTTGGTAAGAAAAGTCAGGTTAGCTCATTACCTGTTGAGTTAGTTTTCCACAACAGCAAGTGTTACTTCAGATTGAATTGTTCAGTCATAGATAATTTCATGTGTAATTGTAAAATAGTCTTGTTGCAGCTTTGCTGTAGTATACTGCCTGGAGAATCTATCTGAACTACTTGACAGTTTTCAAATATAAAAATAAATAAATAAAACTAGATTGGAGTGGTAGGAAAAAGGAATAGAATGAACGTACTAAAAGCTAAGCCCTCTTAAGCAATAGGCAACTTCCAAGAAATCATCTTCAAGTCAAAGTGTACAGGATAAAAATATACTTCTCAAGATAATGGTGTAGTGCAATAATTTGAGCTGAATAACCTTTCTCTGCAATTGAGGTACCATAAATTTACATACAAGTCTTTTCTGCATGTGCTAGATTTACAATACAGCACAGACCTGTGAAACTAGTATAACAATGCTCTAATTCCCACAACATCTGAAGATTTCTGCATCACCGATAAGTTGCATGCTTGAATGGCCTTTTACAGAAAGTGATGCTGGCTAGGAAGGGCTTTGGGGCAGATACTCAAGGCCGCTCTCAACACAATGAGGAAGAACTCAAAATGTCTGACCCAGCAGATTTCAAAGTAAGAACACAGCCCTGTTGCATATGTAGACAGGACAATTCCTGTATAGCTGGCTGCAGCATTCGGGAAACTGTAGCACTTTTTTCTGTCCAAACCTCATGATCTTGGGGGGTGGGGGATCTGGATACTATATAATATATTACTATACTTACATATTACTAAGTACATGTTGCATGTAGTGTATACATGTACACAGGCAATCTCAGAAAATTAAACACTTTGGGTATATCTAGGGAAGGGAACTTTCCACATGAAAGCACTTTAAGCAAGCCTCACATCCACTGGAAAGCACTCGCCTGACCCAATTCACACGAGCCTTTCTGTGTTGAACAGAATGATTCAGTGCAATGGAGTTTACATCAATTTTCTGGGAATTGTGCTTCAAGTCATAAGTCATAATATCAACCGAGGACAAGGCAGAACCACATGGGAAAAACTGGACTGGATTGAAAAAATGAGAAATGGAGATATTTGTCCATCTGTATTCAAGTGCTGCTGTTGTCCATTTCAACTGAAGGATCTTTCCCCCTTCCCTTCTCAAGCTTTAAAACTATAATTTTGCTTGAACCACTTTGTAGATGTTAAAAGGAGGTCCACCCACTCTTGAACAAAATTTAATTAACTCATTCACTTTCATGGATGAAGTCTTATTGAGTTCAGTGATGCTACAACTGCTTAAACAGAGAATCATCTTATGAAGTTGGTCCTGTTACTAATTAACTCATACACTCGTTAATCCTATGAGGTGGTGGACAGACTTTATTATGTATGGCAGTTACCCAGTAAATGAGATTGATCCAAAGCTTGATTCAGGCCTAATTAGTCTTAATTCAAGCCTGACTTGAACTAGAAGTATCAATGTAGACAAATGTCCATTTGACCTCTGGGATCATACCGGCACATGCCCACTGATTCCCACTTGATTCCAAGCCAAAGAAAGAAGGTATCTTCAGCACAAATGTGGATTTCCATTAACAGGACTGCTCTTGCTTCTTTGCTGGAGTGTGGATGGCTAACCACCTGCATTGTTACCTAGTCATCCCACCTTTGCACCATCACCAGTTTGCAAGAAATCATCTGAGGACAGGCTATTGCACTGTGAAAGCTTAAACTGGTCTTGGTCTAGGCAGTACAAGAGGAGGACAAGTATCCAGCAGCTCCATGTCACACAAGCTGCTCTAAAGGAAGAGCGAGATGTACATGGAATAAACACAATCAAGCAGGAGCTTAAGAGAGAGGAAATGTTCCAGTTAAAATCCAAAGCCATTTTTTAAAAAGAGCATATCAGATAGTGAGTGAGATACATGTCTATCTGCTGCTTTCTTTCTGGGTTTATAACCCACACATTTAATAATAGATTGTTCCCCATTCTTTGTTGCAGGAGGGAGGAAAGCCCCCTCCGCTCATTATGGCTTGTGTTGCTCCACCTGTCACTTGGACTTACCAACAGGCACTGTGATGTGCAGTAGCTTTCCTTCAGCCTTTTCCACAAAAGACAAGAAGGTGCTGAGGTGCTGTTAGGGCTAATTAGAAGGAAGTCAATTACCAGGAATTTTTCCCCAGAGGGTTAAAAATGTAGTCACGTCAACTGCCTTTTGTTTTATTTTCAGATTTACTGAGAGCAATATTTAATGTTCACGCCTACAAAGGGAAGTTTCAGTGTTTACTGATGAGGAATGACTTTTTGTTTTCAAAAACATTGATTACAGAAAGATTCTGTCCTCAAATCACATCTGCAAGGATCAGATTGCTAATATAGGGCTTATGCCAGCAGGATTAAAAGTTAGGCCAGTGCAATGCATATACATTGCTACTGTTGTATCAGAAGTATTTATTTATTTATTAAATTTGTATGAAGGCCATTAGCATAATGCAGCATCAGCAGTCTGACCCTACAGAAAGGACACATAGGGGATGTCAGGGTGTCCTGAGAGGGAGCAGAGAACTGTTAAAATGCTTTTATCAGAATCAGTGAAAAACCCAGATGGATGGCCACCTTCCCCTATATACCGCTTCCCCCCATACAATATCAGATGATGGATTTTGACTGACTCAGGAGCCCATCACAGAACACCACCAAGAGTATTTAAGCTCCAACAGGGAACCAAGCTTGAGATGCAAGTACCACTTTGTCTAGAGCACACATGTGAGCATGTGATGATGGGACACTTTCTCTGGAGCCAAGGGCTAGGATATGGCAGGCTGAGGCTGTTTGTCATACAGACAGATATTCTCAGCACTCTAGTCCTCTCTCTCTTCTGGCGCTGGGGATGCATGACTGACCAATAAGCAAGGGAGAAGGTGGGGAGACTGGACCCATGCCTCAGCCCCTGATTCTTGGTCCTCTGCCATACCTACTGAACATGCTGGAAAATAGACTGGGGAGAGACCCAGACATCCATGACCACAACTTTCTGCACAGTTCATACAGGAAAGCCAATGGGAAGCAGCAGCACCTCTCCTTTTCAACACTTCTCCTTTTGCATGAGCCGTTTCTCCTTGTGAGACCAGAGCCGGGGAATGTTCAGCAGAGCAAATGGTTGCAGCTCCTTAAAAGGGTGAATTGACATTGTCATAAGGACATGATCTGCCCACCAGATCACTCTTAAAGAAAAATATTATTTTAAACATTTGATTATCTGTAGAGTGTAATCTCTTTGATAGCTGTCAATATTTAACCAATAGTCTTTTATTTGGAAGGGAATTCATTGATCGTCTGACCCTAACATGAGCTGATACAAGAGCACCACTACCACAACATCCCTGATAGGTGACCCTCCAATCTCTGCTTAAAAACCTTAAACAATTGGAAGACCACCACTCTTGAGGGAGTCTGGTCCAACAACAGCTTGAACTATCAGTAACTTTTTCCTACTCTTTAGGCAAAATCTTATTTTTTTGTAATTTGAACCTCTTGGTTTGAATCCTATCCCCCATCCATGACCTTCTAGTTATTGATTGCATAAGTATTCAGCCTGTAAAAAAGTATCTTGGACAAGATCCTTGAACAGATATAATTTCTCTACATTGCAGTTTTGATAAATTATACCAATTATCAGTAAAGCAGCAATGGGATTGGGATTTGGATGTACATCATGTCTTTCAGTGGGTTAGCATCTTACCTTTTGTGCTCGCCGCTTGTCAGCTCTTTGATTCTGGTGGTAAATCCGGCTGAAGTTGGAAACAATAACTGGGACAGGAAGAGCAATTACAAGCACACCACTGAGTGAACAAATGGAGCCAAATATCTTGCCAGCAATCGTCTTGGGCACCATATCTCCATAACTGTTGTAAAAGACAGACAAAGTAGGATGGCAATATTAGGATGAAGCACATCATATGTAAATATTGGCAAATTTAATCAGCTAGAAGTTAAAATCAAAGGACGTATATGTTTGTACACCATGAGAAGTAATTCCAAAAGTGTCCCTGGATTTTGTGGGACAGCCTATTGGATACTGCAGGGGAGACAGAGGGAGCTGGAAACCTTGCTGCATCTACTTTAAACTCATAGTATCATCCTTTGGCGTCCAACTTCACCAGTTTATGGTGGGAAGTACTTACATAAGCAACAGCCTGCTTCATCAGATGCTCCATTTAACACTTTTGCAGAATAACCCCTGTGGCCCAGTGCATAAAAACAATCTAGAGCTCCATAAAAATGACAGATGATATTTCAGCCAAAGTCTGTGTAGTTTACATTCATAACAATTTCACGTTGATGGATGAGTTGTTTAAGCTTTATCTGTTTTTTTTCTTCTGAGTTATCCTTGGCCTTGTTTCAAGCAAAACTGAGTTGACTTCAGAGTTTGCAGCAAATTCTCTAGTTTCGTGAGTTCTAAAACAGGAAGCCCAAGGACACTCAGTGGATCTATTTTTCCCCACCTTGGCACAGGGTTCAGGGCCAGCCCTAGACATTATCCAAATGCCTCTCACAACACACTTTGAGTAGTACTCACCTGGTTCAAAACAAACCTAGTGGAGCATGCAAATGAATCTGTAAATACATCTCATTTCTACCTCCAGGCAACTGTTCCCATACTTGTTAATAGTTCACTGTAACTGATTTAATGGTATCTTCATTATGCATTAAGCAATTGAGACTATTCATAATACAAAAAATAAACCAAGAAAAATGAACAATAAGGAAACAGGGGTCAGTTGCAGCATAAAACTCCCCGTGCACCTCACATCAAATCTCCAAAGGCAACATGCCTTAGAACATGCCAATAAGTAAAGCAAAGATGTTCCTTGGGGTAACCATGTTAGTTTGTTGCAGCAAAATCAACAAGAAATCTTCTGGCATCTTAAAGACTAAATTTATCTTGGCATAAATTTTCATGGCCACTGTCCACTTCATTATCTGCAATACATGCTAAATCTAAAACAATTTTGAAATAAATCAATGTTGAGACATCCATCAGACTAGCACAAGAAACGGCATACTGAAAGCTATAGAGTCTTGCTTGATACAAATCTGAGTGCTTTTCTTTCCCTTTTTATCCCAGGTATCTAGGCAAACTTCCTGCAGGTTCTCCAAGTGTGTCTGGTGGTTGCTGAGGACTCTTCCCAGGCTATGACAAGAGTAGGGGTCCTGCTGCTACCAAACAGGAAGTGATACTGTCAAGCAGGGTGCCCCCATGCTAATAATAGCCAATGTATATAAAAAGGAACAGAGAACTGGAGCCATCATATATCCACAACTCTGGCAAGGTGCTGTCTGTCAGATGGCATAGAACTGTGTTCAGTTCAGTGCTGCTAAGTATAGTATTCTCTGCTTGCCAGTCTATGTAAAAAAATGAATGAGTCAGGTGCAACCCAAATTATATTCCTGTGCATTCTTAAATGTGATAGAATAGAACAACATTTGCTCAATGCTTAGTTTTGGTGCAAGATATTGTCCAGCATGCCCACTCATGTCAAAAATAGACAATCAGTTTAGAAATGAAACGGAATTGGGAAATCTACCTAACATTAAGCTATGGCCCATCTAAAACATATACTCACATCTCCAGGATAAAATTCTCCATGAGATGGCACAGCATTATGTCCAGTTCATTCATTCGTTCGTTCGTTCATCCATCCATCCTTCCATTTTGTATGCCACTACATTGGCCCACTACTGGACTCTTTCAACTTCAAGCTTGCTCTGGATGCAAGACACCTTAAAGCATTTGTAGTGCGTCAAAGATTTTTGTGGGATGCACACTTCAGGTTCCTGATTCATTTCCACTCATACTGGCTATTAATGGGATGGGCACACATTGCTTGACTGAATCCCAACAAGACATTGGGCTGGATGTGATTCTAATGCCAATAGCTATTAATCTCAACAAGTGTTAATGTCGATACAGCAAAAAAAAATGTGCAAGATATGCAAGGTGTTCTGTGCTGAAAATTCATCCCACACTTTTGATCATTCTTACTCAATGTGATAGAAAAGAAGGTGCTTTAAAAATGTTCAAAGTAGAAGAAAAATTCGGAGCCAGGCTCATGGGTGTGGTTCAGAGATCTTAAGCTTACTTTACTTGTAAGGTGGCCAAAGTGGGTGTGTCAGTCTGCTCTGTTTGCTTGCACAATCATTTGTCAGACAGCCTGAGATGATTGCCCTTGCTCCCCAGTTCCCAAACTTGAAGCTGAGGAGAAGAAAAATATTGCATGAGGCAACTCCTTGTCCAGGGGACTTGTTCAAAACAGGAAGCAGTGGAGGCTGCTGGGTCATGGAGAGATGCCTGACAGAAAGAAACAATCTAAACAACTCACTCAGCCATCTTGCAGTGATAAGATGCACTAAAATGGTGGGGGTGACCCAAACAAAAGTCTTAGGAAAACAGAAATACACTGAGAATCTGTTGGAGAATTTTTCCTTTCCCTGGAAAATTTTAGGAAAATTATCCTCCTTCAATTTCTCTGCCCACAAATATTGGAGTATTCTGAGGTGCCATGCATTGGGCAGCTATGTTTAGAGTATTAGATGTCCCCTCCTGGTTATGGTGTTGAAAGAGTGACTCACCTTACTATTATTATTACTATTAATTTCGGTAACTATAAAACTATAGAAAAAGGACCCTTTTTGACACCATAGAAACAGAGACATTACATTGTCAGCTGACTTTTACTATTCAGCTATTCCCAACATCAACTGGTGATGGAGGAAAATTTCTGGTTTGTATTGATCTGGATATGGCAATGTTTAATATGTTGTTTCTTAAGCTAGTTGGACTGTAAACCCACCCCCACCCCCAATAATTTAATACATGTATTTTACATTTCAAATTGTTTTTACTGGAGTAAATTCCAGTCCATGATGACAGTGCATAATATTGTAGACTATAAATTATTGTCTAATCTTCAACAATGCATTAAATAGTTGGAACTATCCAGTACTAAATAAGTAAAAACAGAAAAGAAAGAAGACACAATGGGAAAATGATGGTTAAAGTAAATTAAGGCAAATCTTGAATTAAATCTCAACTTGCCTTATAACATATAGAAGTAATATTGCCTCTGTACAGGTGTTTTATATTTTTCCAGGAAAAGTTCCTTTCCTTGTTATTCCCCTACATCTCTTAATAACTTTGACATTGTCAGAATCATTTTCCTAACCCAATATTTTCAAATATAATAGGAAAAATGTAGCATGCATAAGATCATTTGAGTCAAATTGGCTATGGCTTCTAATATAACACCTTTGTTAGACTGCTGATATGTGGACTGCTCATTTTAGTGTCTACTTGTTGTGTATGGGTGCAGTGGGAATTCTGTTCAGTATCATTTTGTTCCCTACTGAACTTTGTTAAACAATGCATGTGTAGATTAAATTAAGTCGGCACTTGTTTCTGTTCATTATCCAAACAAAAACCAGAAGACTTCCCCACTCCCAAAAGTGTACGTATTGAAAGAGTGATGAAACATGGAGCAATTGCAACGCTGAAATTTGCATCAGAATGAGGGTTTCACAGGAAGTAGGAGCTTTTCCTAAACAAGATAGAAGGAAACCATGAGATCACCCTGAAGGGGGTGGGGTACTGAGGGCATCTTGTGCAAGAATACTACAGAAGTTGCCCTCAGGTGCTGCAGTGGTGTTTAGATCTTGCCTCCGTGTTTTGTGTACCTTCTACATTTTCCGTCTTCTCTTTCATTTATTTGTATCCCTCCTCAATTTGTCAACTTTCCTTTTTCTTTCTCCTGTAACTTCTCTTTCCATTCCCCCTTCCAAACACTTCTCTATGCCCCCTTTTTCATTTTCTTTAGTTGAATTTGTCTTCCATTTTTATGGTTGACTGTCGCTCTCCTTCTCAGGTGGATTCCATCCTTTCCTAACTTCTCACCTTCTGCTTATCTCTTGTTCTGGCTGTTATCTTTACAGTAAAACATGATAATGTGGTGCAAGCCAATGAGGCTGCCCATAACTTTCCAAACTGGAGGATTATGGACATCCTATGAAGGGCAGGAGGATTAAGCAATTATATGGTCAATTTCAGCCATATGTAGTACTTTGGGGTGAGAGGAAAGGGGGCTGAGGTGCTGCCACAATATATTGTATGTTGGGGTGCCAGTCTCTTCCTTTTCCTCCATCTTCAGAATCCTCCCAAAAGCACTACTTCAAGGTGTTGTTTTGATCATAGAGAAACAGCCAGTGAGATTCTTTCCACACCAATGACAAGGAAAGGCTTGGGGTCTCCAGCTATGAGATTGGAACAATTTTCTGACATAACTGCACATTCAAAAAGTCCTGTGGCCTCTGAGATGCTGTCCAATTGCCATAGAATGGCTCTGTTATGAATATTTTTGGTGGTGACTTGGACCTGAAGCAGTTATTCTCACTGACACAGGGATCAATTACACTAATTATTATACTGCTTGGCCATTCCCTGTGGACAAACAACTCTTGAGAGTTTTCTTAAAGAGCACATCACAGAAGGAAACTCTGTCTTGTTCAGAACGTTGCTTGCTTGGCTCAAACATTGGTTCTCTGTTTGGCTTCTGCAAACTTCAACAAGGTCTGGACAATAGATTGAGAAGTACAGGGGAATAATTTCATATAAGCATCTTCAGACATAGTAATAGGGCTGCAGCCTTTGGTGAGTCCTCCTGGACCATCAGTCCCTGTCCTCACTGAACAATGATGGAGTTTTGTTTCCAAGCAACACGAAATAAAGTGTCCAACACCTGCCTTATTCTCCCCTCGCCTTCATGTGTCAATCAAGTGAAGCTGTTCTATGCGCAGAAAGGACAAATAGCTCACTGAGCTGGTTTTGCCCCGGACATTCTGTGGCTCATTGCCTCAGTGTCCACACAATGCAATTTGTTGTCTACACAGGGGAGAGTTACTTGGGTAAAACCTTTCATATGGAGCCTTCCCTTACATAGATGGTCATGTGCAATGCATGGATTTTGATGTGTAGAATGAGCCTGAAGCATCCCGGTTCATCGGGTTCATGATGGAACATTTCACTGAGACTCATCCTGTAATTTCATTGTCATTGTTACCTTTGTTTTGCACAAAGTTTATGTATACTGCTCTGGGATACTTTATGGATCAAGGAGCAGACAAAAACATCTCACAATGAAAACAAATGGAGGATCAGTTAATCCTTTCTCCCAACATTGACTGCAAATCAACTGCACAGCATTCTGACAAAGTCCTACAAATGCAAAATCAACAGAGAGTCATCTGGCACCTTAAAGTTGAACAAATTTAATATAACTTAAGGCAAGTTGGTCTCTCAAGTGCCACAAAACTCGTTGTTGTTTTTGCTGCAACAGATTAGAATTTGCACCACATGCTATAAATTGAAATCGTCAAATTCTCCTTTTCAATATCATATTGAAAAGGAGATTTCAGTTATTCTCATTTTCATAGCAGATAGATCGCTTGTCTTGGGCTTGGTCAAAATAGCAGCTTTATGCTTTTTTAATGGTATGCTACTCGATCTTGTTTGAACAACTCCTTAACTGGTGCGCAAATATTGATTCAGATGTTGGAACTGGGTCAGTGTTAATCTGCATTGGCAAACATTGGCTAGTTGTCTTAAAGACTTGCACAAGGACTTCTACTCAGCTGTCCAATGGTCAGATCAGCTAGATTGAGGGCCAATTTACATAGCCTTTAAGCACTCAGCCAAGTGCTTAATTTTTATCCAAGCTTATCCATTCTGTTAGTAAGTTACGTATGTGTAGCAAAACCTTCATCCACTGGCACCATCAGGAGCAGAAATCATGTTCAGCATATCACTGCTAAGCCTTCTTTCCATCACTTTGATATTGTATGCCAGCATCTCCCAGTCCCCATCCAAGGTTAAGAGGACAAAGTCCAGTGGATTTTTCATTTGACTCACCCAGCCAAATTTAATCAGGATTTTTTTCCCTTTTAACATGCCACCCAATGATGAAAAAGAAAGTTTATTTCCTGACTTTTTAAAAATCAATTCATCATTTAGTCAAGAAACCAGCTGCTTTTCTGTTTAACTCAGTTAAGTGGAAACCAGGTAGGCATCCTCTTTTACAAAGACTGTCTTCTATGCTGAAGGCATCCACTGTTTGAAGGGCTGTCAAGTGTACAGAAGGAGAGAACGATGCTAGTCAGTAGCCATACTCAACCTGTGATGCCCATGCATTCCCATTCTACCTGGCTGTCCTGAAGCAATGGATATATTGTTGAAGGGCTGGGAATGTCTGAGAAGGTGAGAATAGTATTTTCCAGAGTGCAAAATAGTGATTGAGACATTCACTGCAAAGACATATCTGATGGAAGATTTGTGATGTCCATGCAATAGATGCTTAAAAAATCTCAATTATTGCCCTCAATCACTATCCTTGAATTATTTAAATAAAACATCTGGAAAGAACAAAATAGATGAATAAGGTAAAGATATTATCTTACTATTCTCTTTGCAGCCTAACGGTTGTTTTCAAAAAGGGAGCTATGGATTTGCTTTTGAAGGTGCCACACTGAACTATGAACCCTCATAGCCTAAGGTCACACACATATATTATGGAACCCAAGGTGATTATAGTGTCAACAGATGGTACCTGGTTATGATTCATAATCCCCCAAAGATGTACTATGCTACAGCAGCCTCATGACTGATGGGCCAGTCAGCTAGAATTAAGAGGTCCAATCATCTGTGCTGCATTATGGGGCGATGTGTCATGCTCAACTGTAAATCAGAATTCAGAATCCCAATTACCTTAGCTGTGATATGGCACTTGGTAAGCCAGGGCAGTCAATCATACTTGTTAGTCCCTAGCAGTTGCTGCCTGTATGTTTCATTAAACAGCAACAGACAGAGTTCTCTTTATAGTACTAGCAAGGAGACCTCGACTGAAGCATGGAACACTTATTCCAAGTAGCCTAAAGGAAAGCATGAAAATACTGAGTATTGCTATTGCAGTACACAAACAGTGTAAAACAAGCACCAAGGTAGTCATGCTTCCTGATGGCATTATTTTTTCCAACATGGCTTTGAAAGGAATGAAGGACAAGGGCACAAAACAGCAGGAAGTTCTCTTGCACAAGCCATAATGAAATGAATGAAAGCTGCACAATTAAAGGTAAAGACATGAAAACGGGAGAATACTACATTGTCTTGTTACCTGTTCTGGGAGCCATTTGCACTTGAACAGCTCCAAGTGTAAAATACTATGCTATCAAGGAAGAGCTTTATGTTTTGGATTTGGAACCCTTTGAATTTCTCATGGTTTACTAGCATTCAGTAGAGAAGCTTTTTACCATTTTACTAGTTTTTAACTGTAAGGGCCAAAGCAAGATGTTAACTCTGAGAGTCTAGCTTCAACATGCATGCAGTCAGAGCACTAGATGTGCAACCATCACAAGTGCGGAAGAAACCAGTTACTTCTGCATGAAACTGAAAAAGTGGAGAAGAAAGGACCCAGATCTCCAAGCTGAGTCACTCCAGAACCTTCCTCAGTGGAAGCTAAGGGTGACATGCACTTCCAAATGATTACACAATCTAGCCAAGATAGTACTTGCTGTTGTCTGCTTGCTGCTTCTTTTAAGTGGAAGGCTGGCAGTGCCAATATCAAATAAAACTGTTTCGAATATTGTTCAGCTCCAAGAAGTTGTGCTCCCTTGTCTCCAAAGGAAGGGTTGGTATGACTTGGTAACCCAAGTACCAAGTGAGTGCATGCATCTCCCCCCCCCCTCTCTCTCTCATATTTTGAGTTCTGTAAATGCTTCATCAATTGGTAGAGGAAACCCAATCTTTTCACATGGAAGCCTTTTGCCTGGATTTCTTAAAAGCAGGGATGTTGACTCTCTTGTCTGAATGCCAAATTCCATTTTGGAGAAGCTCTCATGGGCCATACTGCAGTAGTGGCAAGAGGGCCAAAGGCAAAAGGGGCAGGGCCAAACCTCAAAAATATCCTGTTTTAGCTGAAGGTTGTTGCTGCTGCCCAAGCCTTAAGGAGAGGTGTGTTAACCTAGTTGAAAGGGGGAAAACCTGCACATAAGGCAGGTTCACACCAAAACATGGAAGAAAGGAATTGGCCAGGGAAAAGGAGAAAGGGCTTCTGGGGAATCCCAGAGGGCCAGATTGGGACCCCCAGGTGGGCAGTTATTGACCCATAAGCTGATTTGAAGTCAATGCACCAAAGGCTCATGAAGTAGCTGTGATCAATAGAAACGTAACAGTGGGGTTAGGTAATCGTTTTGGCCCCATAAGCTATGCAGTGCACTAAGAATCACTCACCCCCTCTCTCATGCATATATACAAACTGATAACAATATTTTCCCTCCCAGTCTCATACACAGCACCTTTTTGCATGCTGACAGACAAACACAATTTCCTGAAGAGACAGACAAACACATCTGCTTCCCCTTCCTATCTCAGGGCATCGGGATAAGGCAATTTAAGCTTGCTGTCTCTCATAGGGTTCAGACAATGCCATAACTCAAACTCAATGCTTCAGTATTGGTAGAATATGAATTGTCATTTAACCACAGTTTGTTCTAGAAATGTGAATTATTGTGTTTTCTGAATCTAGCTACAATAACAAACCATGGCTTGTTAAGTACAAGCAACACAGTTTCAACCCAATAACAAACCATGTTTCCTCTTCATGAGTTGTTCAGAGTAAACATAGTAACATTGCAACCCATAGTTCAAGAACAACCTGCAGTTCAATAAAAACCAAAATTAATCCCCTGTGTGTGTGAATATCATGTTGTCCAAATCCCATCCCCGTGAGCTGGGATCTCATTGCACTGCCTCATCCATGCTGCCCAGCTGATTGGCACTGGGAACTGAGGGCATAATCACTGGTTTTTGCCAGTGCTACCATCTTGTATGAAAGGATATGCAATTTAAATGGGGGAAGAGAGTATGCACGGATGACTTTCTCCATGCAGTGCCTTTTGCTTTTAAATCATAGATTATTCAGCCTGCCAAACAGGCTGAAAAGAATTTGGAAGTGCTTGGAAGGATGGCTCACACAGAGTCTTTATGTTTGTGTTTTCCTTAGACACTACCAGGATTATTTTTAATGGACAGAAAATTATTCCCCATAGTGAAGAATTATTGCAGAACTGGTGAATGAAAGGAAACAAGTGGCCAATAAAGAAAGTAAAAGAAAATGCCAGCTCCATAGCAAGTATAATGAGAACAGAATTTGTGGTGAACACCAAGGAATGGAATCATTATTTTACTGGAATTATCAGCTCAGGGTAGTCTGGACAGCTACAATGCCCATAGAATTTTTAGAAGCCTTCATCCATCCATCATTGATATATATCTCAGGAAGTATTATTAGCAGTAGAGCACTTCAATAATTTAAGATCCCCAGCATTAGAATGCAGCCCCCAAGAACTGATCCCCACAAATAGCATCCCACACGTCATGACAGTTTTACATCAAGGCAGAAGAACACAATGGAGACTGTTTCTGATGCCCTCCACATTTAACCCCAAGTAGAAAAGAATATTTTTAATGTGGAAATATTCTTTCTTTCTTTCTTTGGCTGTGGGTCAGTGACTGGCTAAAAATTCCTCTAGTGAACTCTTCCCAGTCCCCATCCAACACTTGAACAACTAGATAACCTTGGCTGTCTAATAACAAAATGAGCACCTGTGATCATGTTTAAGTTTCTCTGGAAAACTGTCAGAATTGAATGTTTTTAAAAGAAGAAATAAAGGATGCTGTGGTGAGCTTCCCCAGTTTCGGCGACTCCTGGCGTGCCCTTGCTGGCCCAGGTGCCAATCCTTGGCCTTTTTGCCACTGTCTCCACATCTTAACCTGTTCTGGGTGGCTATCTGAGAGCCTGCTGGATTGTGAGATTGAGCTGCCCTACCAGTACAATTGGTGATGTGACCAAAAATTAATATACAATAGGAAACAATACAAAAAGGATAATGATATTAGGGAAACTTAGGTGTGGAGCTGGGGGTCCTCAACATGATTTCAGATGGCAACAGCAGGAGTGCTGAATCTTTGCAGATAGCTGTCTTGAAAAAAGGAGACTTTGAGGCTGTGCAAGGTACAGTCATCATTAAATGGCTTAATTAATTAAATGACAGTCGCAGGAAGAAGCATATACCCTGAAAGTAGGGTAGAAGGCTTCTCAGGATATATTTTGTAGCTCAGTGGTACTTTGCAAACTGTCTTATCCTTGTCATCTCTGGCTAAAAGTATCTCAGGTGGTAGAATAGCTGCTTATGACTCCAGAAAAATGTTGCAAGTCAGAGTTGATGATTCTGTACAAGATGGACCAGGAGTGGCATAAAGAGATGGCTGAATTCCAAATTTCTTCAAGTTCCAAAAATTCCATCAATGCAGCAATCTCAAGATTGCTCTGCATTGCTGCTTTTCCAAAAAGAAAAGAAAAGCCATACTAGACCTGACCAAAAGCTATTCTCCCACTGCCCAACTAGATGGCTATAGAAACTTGAGCAAAACTTGAGGGCTGTAGCAACCTCCTGCTTGTGTTTTGCAGCATCTGGTATACAGAGAGATAGACCTCTGATGCTGGAGATAGTGTAGGGCTATGCTTATCCTTCATGAATTTGTTTAATCACCTTTTAAAGCAGCCAGAGTTGGTGGCTGTAACTACATCTGATGGATTCCATGTTTAACAATGTGCTGTATGAAGAAGCACTTCATTTTATTTGTCCTGAATCCCCTATCATTTAGCAGAACATTATTCCTCTGCCAGTTTTGCACAATCCAACATATTGGAATCAGGTTTGAATTTTCATATGGCTGTGAATCTTGCTGGGTCATCTTAGGCTACCCATTCTCTCTTAACCGAAGATAACATGGAATGGAGAGGAAGACCTGTGTACTCTATTTTGAGTTCACTGGGACAATGATGCGATAGAATGGAATGGGTAAACATTGACATCTTCAACCAAGACAACAAACTTCTAATATATATACACAAAAAGACCATTTCACTGCAGTCATTTTATGGATCTTGAATGGCAATCAAGTCCCTATATTTCTAGTGTTGGGTGCCACCACAAAAAGGCCCTGTCTCATCTTTAAAACAGTTGTGCCTCCCAGAAAGGTAATGTGTAGCACAAGGACTCATTTGTTTAGCACAGTGGTGTGCAGTTCTTGTAGGCCACACTTTGCCAATGGCTGGGCAAGACACTCCTGAGCTGGAAGGATCAATGGTCTGATTTGATTTCAGGCAGCTTTCTATGAGGCAGATGACAGTTTGTGGTCGATGGGTTGGTTTGATGGGTTGTGAATTGTCCAGGTAAGTTTTAAGGAACAAAAGGGCCATGCTGTTAGTTGCACATGCTGGCTCTTCAGAAATTAAACATTCTCTAGCAGGTTACTAAACACAGATCAGGCATAAGATATTTGAAGCATATGTAAGAGACCTACAGACTATTGTTCCCTAGCCAAATGTGTAATACAGATAATTTAATGCCCTGGCATTTCATAAAATGGCTGCAAAATAAAACACAAGACAGCTGAAAACACAAATATTTACCAAAGAAGCAGAAGATCATGATAAAAGGACCTTTACCCATTTTCTCATGTGTCACACTCAATTTCTGATAAACACTGCAGCTGTTTAATGACTTGGCTTATCCAGAGGGGCCATTAATGGGATGCTGGCAGGGGAGAATCTGTTCTTTTTCCTTGGGGGCAGTAAATATTCTTCAGACATACCCTGTGTAGTCACACAGACACAAATTTATGATTTTGATGTTACAGACTCCATTGTGGGCTGTGCAGGGCACTAATAAGTATGCAATAATATTGGTTGGTTGTTCTCTGCTGTGTGTCACTCTGTATGCTGAATCCTCAAAGGGGAAGCCCATCTGCCATCGCTGGCTGCACCACTGGCAAGTTTTTCTTCTTATTTCGATCTCAATACCACAGCTTGGTTTGTTTAATTGTATTTATGAATAGATTTCATTAAAATATTTTATTTATGTATTTATCAATATTTGTAGAGCCTTATCTGTATCAGAGCCATCAAGGTATGGTAAAATACAAAACAATAAAATGAGATTTTTAAAAGGCTAAGTTTAAAAGCCGCATCTTCAAACCCTTTCTGGACGCTATGAGAGTTAATGGATGTGGCTCTTGAGGGAGTCCATGGTTTTGGAGCAACAGAGGAGAACACTCTTTCATGCATGACTTCCGTGAGTAATGGTGCCCTCAAAAGGGCCTCTTGCCCAGATCGTAGTTTGCAGGCAGGTATCTAATAAGACAGGAGTTCCCTTAAATAAGCATGTCTTAAGCCATTTAAAGGTTAAAACCAACAGTGTGGATTGTTCTGAGGAACTAATTGGCAACCACTACAGTTTTTTTTAAGACTGGCATAATACAGCTCCAATACTGTGCATTGGTTAGTTGCCTGTCTGCCATATGTTTGCACCAATTTTTTTAGGGAGAGCCCCAGAAAAAGCCCATAGGCTAAACATGATGTAATCAAGGCTTGGATAGCTGTTGCTACCAAAGCCAATATAGTTTAAGATCAAAACTAAATACCATCTATTATTACTTCATACAGAAAACAAGATTGTCTTCCTAGGAATGTGTGCTGGGAAAATATGTTTTCAGCAGTTGCCAACAATCCAGGAAGGTTGTCACCTGCATATTTTTTCACTGTACAGTTTCCATACCATGGGAACCTGTATATTATGATATTAAAGGCCCTATTCCAAGCCACAATAGACAGAACCTCTGAAATCATTAACATTACTAAGATGGTACATCCTGATGCTTTGAATGGTCAGGCAATCTCACAAATGTCCTGTTCTTGTTTACAGTTTGTAAACAAGCAAAGGACCTTAAACCTGGGCCAGAGATGGCATTAGAAGATAGCCCAGTAGGGCTGGATCTTTGGAGGCTATTGGTCTCTGGGAGGCTGCCCTTGATTATCTGATGAAATAAAGTGATAGGGGCTTGGTTGAGCTATTTTGTGTCTGCTTCCCCTGGATTAGCTTTTCAGTACTTGGCACCACTCTTTTCTGGTCTGTTAGCATAGAGGCAGCCAGTATGGTTTGGTCAGCAAGGCTGCAATATGTTTGGAGATAACACATTGCTGTTACTGACCTGACTGATGCATTTTCCACCATTTGTAGCCTCTGGACCAACCTCAAGAATTCATAAATGCATATCCTTATCTGACAACTATAAAATTAAGTGCATTATGAATGATTGGACCAAACATTCGATGGGCAGAATATCAAGGTCCAAGGCCAGGTCATGGGCAGCCAATGACAAGACAAGAGGAAGAGAGGAACCCAGACCAGGCAACAGAACTTCAGGAAAGACAGAATCCAAATGCAGGGTTCAATGGAAAGTCCAAGTCATAGTTATGGTACATGCTGGGGTCTGGAACCACCAGAATGAATGAGGACAAGGAAAAGGACAAGGGATGTGTGTAAATCAATAAGTTACCTACCTCTGTTGCTGGGATTTTCTATGGGGCTCTTGATAGAATATGTTACTTATTGAAAGTCTGTTCCCACCCTCTGTTCCCACCATTACCATCTCTAGAGTACATGGCTATTGAGCAGTATAGAAATGTAATGACTGAATGAATGTGGATTCGTTTTAATTAACACTAAATGATTCTTGGTCAGAATTTCCCTACCTACTCCCCTTTGTTGTCTTGCATAGAGTATAGATATTAGTAAACGTTAAAGAAACTGAAAATTCATTTGTTCTCTCTCAATGATTTGTGCTAGGAACTTTCCCTCTTGTGTGAGAGAAGGGAAAAGTGACAGAATCACAATCAATCTTCACATGCTTAGCAGATAATTGTCTACATGGAGAGTTAAAAATAAAGATAGCTGGTGAAGGAACACTCTGCCAAGACACCAGCCATGGACTTCATATGTATTTAAAGAAGTGTGAATATACCTGGTCCTGGGAGGTTGGATGGCAAGGGCTGAGAGAGCCGGCCGAGACATGTGATTATTCAGCAAGATATGGTAACCCACACTTGAATGTCAAAGCATTGTGCCTGAGGTGATGTGAGGGAATATAAATGCTGCATCAGTTGTGCCTGCTTCTTCACATGCAAGTAACCACAGTGCTACAGATATCCAAGTAATGATAATTCTTGAATGGGCACAGTCTGAGGTACAATGAATATTCTTTGTTTGTGACCATTAGTTGTATAGCCAAACCAGGGCCTGCAGGGGCGAAGAACCTGCACATTTTGAGTAGAAGGGGCATTGATGTAATATATTACCACTCCTCATAATTCGCTATTCCATTTGCACTCAGCTGCAATCTTCAAAGCAACTGTGGTGAAATGAATTTCCAAGCAGGAATATAATGTTTCCTTTTGCAAAGCATTCTGTGGTTGCTTGGGTTGGAATGGGCATTTCGATTCAATGAATGAAAGAGTTGCTCTTGGTGGAGAAAACCTGCTGGAACTGTTTGTTGATCTGGCTCAACCTGGCTACCTCTATTTTTGGAATCTCCTTGTGGGCATGGCTATGGGGACCATCATGAAAGCTTCCATTTCAAATTTATTAGTACACCAATGATGATTGTACCAGACTCAGCAGGGATACATGAAGTACTTTGGCTTCCAGGCTTCCATAAAACCATAGAAAAGCCATGTTGGGCCACATCAAAGTCAGTCTAGTCCAGGATTCAGTTTGCACAGTAGCCAACCTGCTGCCTATCAGAAATCTGCATGAATTCAGCCTCCTACCCATGTGGAAATGCTTCTGATAGTGGAGGAAGCATATGAACTGAGGGCCACTGATAGCTGCATCCTCCATGAATTTGTCCAGTCTCCTTTTTAAGTCATCGCCAGTGGTGGCCATCAGCATATATCAGACCAACAGTATGGTTTAACTGTGTGAAGAAGTACCTGAGGCTAGAATATTGAACATTTCAGGTGGAACTGTAGTGTGTTTCAATAAGAACAGAAAATATATTTCTGGCTTCTTTACACTTTCACCAAGGAAGGATTTATATATAATGGCATAGTCATGCCCCTTCTGGCTCAATTAAAACTTCTGAAACCAAGCCCACAAAAAACATGTTCAGTGTAATTAAAATGTGGCTTTGTATTACTCCCTCGCCCACTCCCACCTTTTGGCTTTGAGACTCTAAGCAGCCTGTGGGTGCAGAACAGGTTGATTCATTCAATATGACAACTCAAAGCCTTTGCAAGTTGACTCCGGGTAGCTTTAATTCTTAATAAAGGAGACATCAGACCTTGATGAGATGTAACCTTCCCCCCACCCTGTCTCTAGTGTAGATGGCCATTAAAGGTCTTCTGAAACTGTGGATTAAACACAACCATAAAACTAAAGCAGCTGTCATTGTGTGATCCACCTGGGGGAATTCTAAATTGCCAACTTGCTCTTATGAATGCCAGCCAGCTAATTATCATTGAAGAAGAAAAGCACAGTAATTGGCCCAAGTCCTCTTCTTTTATATCATGTATTCCTAGGAGGAAAGGAAGATCTACTATGCATAAGCAAATATCTCATTGCTACTGATCTGATGAAAGTAGGTGCTCTGGAAGTTGGATCTCAGGGCCATAATAAATGTTCATCAAATTGGAATCGATGGAGACATTTCTTTTTTTAACCCCACCCCACCTGGAGGTGTTAGAATTTAGGGACAAAAGCAATCACCTTTCCTAAAGTACCATCAGACCCAGGCTGCATGGCATTTTTGGGAACTTCAGAATCTTTTTACAGGTATAGAGGGAGGGTAGGGATCAGCAGCAGGTCTTGCTGAGACACTGGAAGCCCAGGAGCTAGGGAAGTTGCCAAGTGCTGATGCTGGGCCTGTTCATCATGATGGGGAAGTTTTCCTGAAAGAAAGGTCTTTCACCACTATGGAGGAAGCAGTGGCTGGGTTCATGCATCACTAAAAGCAACTTTGCTTGGTTTCCAAGCTGTGCATTTTTGCCTGGATGTGTCTGGTTGATGTTTCAGCCTCCTTGCTCAGACCGCTTCCTGCTGGCATGTATTCCATCAGGCATTACATCTGAAATTCAGTGCCACATTGGATGGCTGGCACTGAATCCTGCAATGGCTGCTCTTTCCAGGAAATTTTGTGGTAGCTGCATACCAGGATCATGGAAACCACAATGGCCAATTTGGATGAATAGCAAAACCATGATGAATGTTGAAACCATAAATCAGACTATTGTTTCTTATCATAGATCTAAAAGCTAATGACTAAACAGCTTAGCCTTATATTTATTATTATTACACTGCATTTTTGTGTTTTCCTCTTGTGAGTAACCCAAGGCAGCTTTCACAATTCCATTTTATCTTCAACAACAACCCTATGAATTAGGTTAGGCTGAGACTGAGTGATTGGCCGAAAGTCACCCAGGAAGACAAATGGGTATTAGAAACTGGATCCCTCGAGTCCTTAGTCCAATAGCCTAACCGCCACACCACTGTGTTCACCTGACAGACCTCGGAGCAATGATATTTGCCTGAAGTCTTGCTTTTACCTGAATGCATCTTGATGAAATTATTTGCCCATAACTATGGAATCTTCACTATTGGTTGCATGTGTGGGTGGCTGGACAATATTAATTGCTCTGCTGTCTCCTTGTTCTGGTGTCTAATCAATACTGGCTATAGCACTAATTGCCTCACAGCATATTTATAATGGAGAAATTGCCTAGCAATCAAAAATATTGTATTTCAATGAGCATTAATTGGGCATTCTACACTCAAATATGCTCCATTTTTCCCCCTTGTAGACAGGAGCCAGAGAATCATGAACATTTCCTATTAATATGTTTTAAAAAGGCAACTAATCACCTTAAGAGATTTTTTTAAGAAAGTAGAACAAAAGATCCAACCAACTAACAGTTCTAATGAAAGTAGATCTTAAGTAATTAATCAGTAGCCTCATTAGGGCAGATAGGAGATAGAAGAACATTTTATGATAAATGACCAGAGGGTCTAACTTGCCCTGAAAGCAACTTCAAAGCAGTCAAGGCCGTAAATGTTGTAGCACTACTACAGGCAAATGAAGAGAACTCTCATAGGATAAGACATGGTACCCTAAGTTGAATGAATCTAATCTTGAGAAACTTTTTTGTTCCCCTATAGAAAGTTCCTGTGTCTTCATATGTTAAAATGAAGACAAGGCAAGTTCAGGCCAGCTATGGAAAATATTTCAGGATTCAGAAACAAGGGAGACCTTGTCTTAGCATTCCTACTCTATTACAACAAGACTAAACAAGGAGAGATTCCAGCTCAAGACTGAACCATTTAGGCATTGCACAGGTTTCACCAACATTGTGGAAAATAGCCCCCTACTTGCAGGTATCCTCAATTCATGGTGCCATGCTAGATTGCACTGTCTGGACTGCACTTATTATATGGGGGAAGAATTCCAAAGGTTGCCTTTTTTGGAACCACCATGGACAAACTTCTGGAATGCACTTTAGTATTTAACATTGCACACTTTGCCTTAAATCATTTACCTGTTACTTGCAAACACAAGATCAGTGAAAATGGATCTTCTGTGCCCTTTTGACAGCTAAAAGGCTGATATTACAGCATTGGAAAGATAAATGTCCACTGCTTGTGATATGATAATTGAGGACCAAATGATGCTTTCCGTTTCTGAACAGGTGGTTTTTAGGTGCTACTTGCAAATGGATTAGCATATGAATACTTGGTCTAATTTTCTTGACACTAATGCACAATTGTTCCTCTGGATAGTCACAAGTTTACTGCACTCCTGGCTGTACGGTACTCATGCACTGCATATTCAAGGGATGCACCCTTCACATTCACCTATTGTAAGATGTTTATGTTCTTTTTTCTTCCTTTTCATGGTTTGGTTTAGCTTTGTTGACAATCACAATAAAATTATTTTCAAAATTAAAAGATGGTATATGTGACATCAGTAGTGATGAGCAACTAAGCACCTTCTCACTTTACATGGGAAATGTACAAAATACATACCATTTTATATATAATAAATTAATATAATAATATATAAAACAAAGCTTTACCATTTCAGTGCTACACTCCTTAAACACTCAGTATAGGAACACTCATTTAGCTTCTTTTTTAACTCACACACACAAGCCAAATCAAAGAAATATCTTAACACCAGCAAAGCAATATTCCTGCTGTTTCCCATCCTAAATATTTTCTGTTTTGTAAGACTATGTTAGAAGGTTGTACTCTACCATCTCTGACACATTTGCAAGGTTCAATTTGGATGCCAGGAAGCACATCCTGACAGTTAGGACCCCGAGGGTATGGAATGGGCTTCCACGGGAGATGGTTGAAGCCCCATCAGTGAGGCTGTTCAAGGAAAGGCTGGACATGCACATGGTAGGCATGTTATGAGTGGAGCCGAAGGTCAGACTAGATGGCCTGGGAGACCCCTTCTGACTTGGCCTGTTTCTATGTTTTTATTTCTTGCAACTAACAGAAACAAAACATGCAGTCAATTTCACTCCACTTGTTTTAATAAAAAGTGAAATTGACAAAGTTCTGAAGCTGCTTTCTGCCTAGCTGAATCAGAAGACCGCTGTGCTAAGGGTTGCCAGAGAAATTCTGAGAAATAAAAACACATCGTGTTCATAACCCAGCCCCTATTAACTCCTAGGCACAGCTCAACTGCTATTGCAGTGAAGCTTTCAGAAATATGCATCAATACCACCTTCTGCACTTCAGCTCTTCTCTGTGTCGAAATTGGGCATGCAAATGCAGCTGCAATCATGTGAGATACGTAAGCTAACTGTTGGATCTATTTGATCAGCCCACCCACTTTCTTTGTAAGCTCAGATGCCTCTGTGAATGCCAAAGTATGACACATTTTTGCAGCCAGGCAGTCATATTTAAAGTACCTTGTTTATGTGACAAGATATAAACATTTGTCTTTTTCTGACTGAAGGGCTCTTCAGAAAACATTCTGGAGGCAATTTTTTTCCCTCCTGCTGCATAGATCTGCAGGGGCACCAGGACTGGTTTTGATGGATTAATATCATGCTGTGGCATCAAGCAAGGACCTCTTGTCTCCAAAATGAATGCCTAGTAAATCATCCAGGACTAAAAATAGTATGCAAAAAGAACCATATGCATCATGATAAGGCAGGGGT
Organism: Varanus komodoensis; assembly: GCF_004798865.1. Lineage (NCBI taxonomy): Eukaryota > Metazoa > Chordata > Lepidosauria > Squamata > Varanidae > Varanus > Varanus komodoensis. Next base: position 134,248,985 of record NW_025335268.1, read on the forward strand.
TTGGTCTACAACTTGGTTCACATTCTGCTTTTTTCCCCCTGAAGGTTTTGAGTTCAACTGGAGCTACAGATATCCTCTCCATAAACCATTTATTTTGCTTTCAGGGGAGGGTGGGCATGATGGGCATGGCAAGTTATAAAACAGTCATTTCCCAGAAAGCAAAGAGGCTAAAAGAAATATAAGTTGTCCAAGACAGATGAAGTCTGAGATCTAAAACACAAATCCATTCTTTTGAAGCCATAGTTTTCTACCTGTTTCAAAGAAGACAAATTAATAAAGCTCAGAGAGAGGCAACTGGACTAAGAAATTGAGCACAAGCCAGTGATGAGATTTAAAACCCAAATGCCAATTTACTTATTTGGTCCTGCAAAGCGCAACAAAATGCCCATGTCACAATGTACTGGTAAAACTCAGAGAAACACTTAAAAGAATGATAACCCCACACACTACTTTCAACCATCTCTAGTTCCTCATGATGTTCCCTACCATTCCAGATTACCCCTTTCTTTTCTCAACAGCTGCACATACTTCCCAAAAAGCACCAAACTGCAGCCACCAGCCATCTTTATATTTTAAGAATCCTCTTGTGGCTCATTTGGGGTCCATGGATGTTCTTGGGAATGAAAATGGTGCGGAGACTGGCAGCTTGCTTTGAAGCAGGCCAGCCTCCCAAGGCTTGTTTTGCTGTTTACATAAATATGCTCTGTCCCTGAAACTCTTTAGGAGAGACAGAGAGCCTGGCTGGCATCAAGGTCCCAATGGTGGCCATATGCACCACACTGGGCACTGCATCTCTTGCATGAAGCATAAACAGCGCCTTGCACTAGGGCACAATATTTATCATTCTTCTCCAATAGTGTTCCTTCTAACAGGGCTTTCCCACATCAAGTGGAGAGCTTCGTATACTTTCAGCCACCTGAACGTAACTGGAGATGCTCAAGACTGAACCTGAGATCTTTGAAAGACAAAGCACATGTTCTGATGCTGAATGATGACTCCTCATAAGTCATCATTGATGCACGTGAGGTCCTCACATGTTAGCTTCCCCAAATGGGCCTCAATGAACAATACATTTTCATGACACTCATAACTGGCATTTTGTTTTTAATGTATGATCATCATCACAGTCTTGTTATTATTTTTAGTTCTATACCACCCAATAGCTGAGGTTCTATTTCAGGCATGCATTTCAGAATATCACATATGTAACAGAATACAAATGAACCTGCAAAAAAATATGGTCGCTTTTCTTCAGCTTCTTACAGGACTGCTCATTTTCAGGTTGCCAGCTATCTAGATATGCCATCCTCCAAGATATTCCATTTCCTTCAGTAAACTACTCTATATTTTGGCTGCCAAAGTTTCAGTGTTCTGTAGTTACTAAGACATCTCTGTATTTACTGGACTATTTTATTGAGTGGGTGAGGTGGCATGCAATTAAAAATCTCCTGATTATATTAATAGCTCTACCCTGTTTATTTGGGCTCCATTTCTGTTGGCATCAACCACTTAAGTTCATTTTCTCTCTCTCTCTCTCTCTCACACACACAGAGGGTGTGTTAGGCCATGAAACAGTACCAAGGACATGTCTTTGCTGATAGGACTCTTGATGTTTTCCACCAAGCTCCAATGACAGTTGAAAGAAAGGAGAAAGGGTGGGGAAATTGCTGGAATGCTCCATGACTACCCATTTAGATCAGTTTTCCAATTCTAAACGTGTGTATTTCTTATTCTAAGTATGAGCTTACTTACAACAATCTATTCACATGTTGACATTTTTCTTTTTGCTGCATGTTTTCCAGCTCTACTTGTACATTTTATTTTCTTCCTTTGTATGAATACAGATTGTTTGTACAATTATTCATTCCAATCTCATTTTTAACAGCTGCAATCTTCATGCTTAGTACATCTAATACATTCACTCTCAGTGAAATGCTGACCTCAGAAAAAAATATGATCTGCTTAATTCTTTGTTACAAGAGGGACTGTATGACATGTGCTTCTATTATTGACTATCAGATGCACAGTTTAATGTTATTTATCTTCCTTTTCTAAATGGAAACATCAGAAGGAAGAAGATCATTGCCTCCAGATTCTGGGCAAAGCAGAGAAGTTGTCTGGACAGCACTTGAACTCCTCCAGCTGGCAATAAATAAAGTGCAGAGAAGCTCATCTAGTCTAAAAATAGCCTTCCCAGCAGCCTTCTCTGATGATTGCAAGTCTCTCTCTGTATATGTGCAGCAAAACACACATGGCCCCTAAAAATAGAGGATTATAATCAAAAGGCTGAAAGACCCTTAACTGCAGTATGGAGACATTAACAGCTGCAGAAATAATGAAGCCTTCACACAGTGCAGTTTTTGCTTAGATTGCTCTTTTTTGCTTTACACAAAAGCTGCAGTTTTTAACTAATAGACCAAACCTATGACATCAAAGCCTTCCTCATAGCTCCAGATGCATGTGTTCGAGAGGAAGAGATTAGTTAGCGGCAAAGGAGCCATATTCTGCACATGTTCAGAGGCACTTACTCCTTTATTATAACTTGATGAGGTTCCATAGTTGAGCCCTGACATGAAGCATGGGTACTAGATCCAAGTTCCATTGACTGACTTCCTCTATTGGGATATCACTTGATGGCCTCACAGCCTGTGGTGCATTTAGGCATGTGAACATACCCATGAGGTAATGTAGAGCTAATTTCATAGCTGAGAAGTCTTGCCAAGGCATCGCGGGATGGACAGACAGGTTTCCAAAGAGCTTTATTTTCATTTATATATCAATCTATGGCTCATGGTTTGCAAAACACAGTTCCCTCAACTGTCAACCTTCATTAAGCTGACCATAGCTGAATTTTTCAGAAGAAATTACTGTCATGGTAAATAAATGGGGCTGCATCTTTTTGAAAACTGGGCTTCAACAGGTTTGAGTGAGAAAAGTGACACTGTTTTCTGTTGATATTTATCACTGCTATTTCACTAAGAATGTGCAATATGGTCTATATTCAAGACTGGAATTATGTTCGCTGCAGAAATGTGGAGTAAACATCATTTCCATTTTGCCAGTGGTGGATGGATGTTTAAGAAAAGCTGATTTCCACTAAGATCTCTAACTGAGCGTCTGTTGCTCAAAAGCACCATTGGAGACCCTCGGATCATTTTTAGCCCGTTGCATTGAGTATTTCATGCATGCAGGCCAACTAATGCATGCACAGTTCTGACCTGCCTTTGCCCAGTGCAAACATCACCCTTGCACCCCAGTAAAAAGTTTTGTACTCTCAAAACTGCACTTGGCCCATTAGGATTCCTTAAATGACTATTTTACTCTCAAACAATTGCCATAGCTCCATGGTGGACTATATGCTTTGAGGTTAATTCCTAGCATCTTGTACATAAAGGGATAGGGTACAGGACCCAGATGAAACTTGGGAATGAAGTGCAATGTTCTGCAGCCCAAAGGGGTCTTTCAAGGACCACTGAGCAAGTGGCAGGGGATGGGGAATTCGTCTCAGCCACTGTGCGGGCACGGCTTACACAGCACACCGCATCTCCCTTTCTTTCTCCACACTTTTCAACCATTCCATAGCCAGCAGTGGCCAGGTGTATGTAAACATGGTTACAGATGGACACATTGTTGTTTTTGCTTTAAAATATTATATCCATTTTCACAGCTGAATAACCCTTATTCCCAAGTAAATGTGCTTAGCAGCAGAAAGAAGCTCTGTTTGATACATGAGCCATAGTTGTGCTATGATGTGAAACTGCTGTCATTTTAATCAGAGATGGCAAACTCTTCTCTTCTCTTCTCTTCTCTTCTCTTCTCTTCTCTTCTCTTCTCTTCTCTTCTCTTCTCTTCTCTGCTGCAATGCATCAGGCATGTAGGAGCAGCTGTGAAGCCTGGTATGTGATGGCATGGCGAGATGCAAAATAAATGTCAGTTGTGCACTTGAAGGAGTAGACATGGTCATCTAAAAGGCTATGTAATATATTTTAAAGTTTAAAAAATGAAATAGGCATTGGTAGCCATTTGTATCATGCTGGTTTCTAGGGTTCTGAATTTATGGAATGGAATGGTACATGAGGCAACAGCATGCTTGTGCTCTCTCTTTCTCTGGAAGTATAAGCTGGAAATGTGATATGTTCTCCTCCACAGTGGGTGACAAATTGACCTCTACCATAAAGGGCTTATGCCTCCTCTTTTACAGGGGCCAATGCTCTATTTGAAGGGCTACTGGAGGACTGTCTTCTATGTTGAAAATGTCCTCTATTTGACAAGGTGTCCAATCCAGTCTGGTTTCAAGATGAAGAATCATAAGAAGCAAGATCTGGGCTTTGACGTCACCCGTCACCAGCCCCCAGGCAGCAGGTGCAGAGCCCACTTGTTCCCGGTCAGCCAGAACATGGTGAGATATTCAGTATTTTCTCCTAAATGGATGCATGGATCCATACAAATTGGCACATGCAATTTTGCATACAGATTGTATGCAAAGCAGGGTCTTCTTTGTTCTCTTTCAAGTGATACATATCCTCTTTTATGGGGTTAATCACATTTGGGTCCCTAGTCTAAGGCCTCAGGATTGTCAGGACTTGGTTAGCTGCAGCTGACTGTTAGTCTGTCTCAGTATAAGATAAACTGTCAATCCAAAGGTTAGCTTTAATTAGCAGGTATGAATGACAGGGGCGATATAACCTAGTGTGCTTTTTATATTCCAGTCTTGCAATCACCCAGCAGTGCTGTACTCAAGGTTTAAATCAAATAGGTTCAGTCACTTACAAGCCTTCTTTCACCTTTTGTCACACTGAATTAAATGACAAATACATTATATAAACCTGGGAATGTTGCAGTCCCACTTTTCAAGATAGGTAGTCCTAGGCAACTTGACAGAAAAGGCTAAATTGAATTTAACATTATCAGTATAAATATGTATGGAATTTGCCTTCTTTCTGCAAAGTGGTGAGGAACTATTCTTTAGCTGGCTGCCTTAAAGATAAAAATGTTGGATTTCAAAATGATTTTGCAGCTGTTTAATTTGAATAGAAGTATATAATGCTATCTTTAATCTCTAATTTGCTTTTCAAAAAACATGGTCAGGTATCAGACAGGCAGTTGCTTAGGAGATACTATAAGCTCACAAGAGAGGTATGCAATTCTAGATCACACAGAGATAGTTGTAGAGCAGAACAGGTTACCTTAAATCTTAGCCCTCCTGTTCAGAGACTGTGAATTTTGTACATGAATGTTGACTGTAATGTACAAATTGCTTACTTCACAACAGCCTAAACATACTGGTCCATTCAAAAAGTATCTCTCCAGATATTTTGAACTTCAACTCACAGTCTTCCTGACATTTGGTCAGGTTGCCAGGGTGTCTCAGTGTTGAAGTGCCTTCCCCTAAAGATCTACCTTTTGCCATTCTGGTCTAGTTGATTAGACTTTAGAGCAAACAGCCACGGCCCATGATACTGTAGTCCCTGAGACAGAAAACCCAAGTTTCCCTAGAAGCAAAAATATAATGAAATATTTAGTACTCGTCAATCTGCTATCTTAACTTGTTGCTGTTGCCAAGTTGCCTTTGACCTACGGCAACTGTATGAATGCAAGCCCTTGCAAATGTCCTGCCTATGATGGCTCAGCTCAGCTCTTCCACGTTCATGCTTATGACTTCCTTTATGGATTCAATCCCTCTCATATTTGGTCTTCCCTTTTATCTTCAGCCTTCAACTTTCCCTAACAGTACTATCTTCTGCAGGGAGTCTAGCCTTCTCATGATGTGTCTGAAGTAAGACACCCTCTAGACAGTCTTTCTGTTGGATCAGGGTACAGTGGTGCCTCGGCTCATGAACACCTCAGTTCATGACCAAATTGGCTCGCGAACAAAAAATTCATTAAAATTTTGATTCAGGTCGTGAACTCTGCATTGGATGGCGACTGCGATTGCGCCATCTCCCCACCCGCCCGAGTGGGGAGATGGCTGTGATCATGCTGGGGCGGGGGGGAGATGGCCGTGATCTTTGTTGTTCTTTGTCACTTTGCTTCACATTTTTCTAATTTTTAAAAAATAGTTACAGAATGGACTAGGTCGGTGGGGGGGGGGGATATATTTTTGTATTGGGGGGTGATAAGGGGGAGTTTTTGATTGTTTTAAAGGTTTTTATTGTATTTTAATCTGTTTTATGGAGTCGTCCCTGGCCATGCTGACGCTTGAGTTTCCTGGGGAGCACGGGGGCACCGCCATTGGCGTGGTCATGGGAGCACTGGGGGCTTAAAGTGTCTGCGTAGAAGAAGGAGGGACAGATGGCTGACACCTGTCCCTCCTTCTGGTTTTGTCCCCAGCCGGAGGGTGCCAGATAGTCTTGTCAACCGCCCCTCGGGCCTGACGGTGCTGCTGCTTAATGCCAGGTCAGTTCACAATAAATCTTCCCTCATCCATGACTTGATTGTGGATGAGGGGGCTGACCTGGCTTGCATAACGGAGACCTGGGTGGGAGAGGGGGGGATGTTGTCCTCTCTCAAATGTGCCTGCCCAGGTATTTGGTTCAGCACCGTCCATGCTTGGAGGGGAGGGGAGGTGGGGTCGCTTTGGTTTACCGAGCTTCCATCTCCCTCACGGGACTTCCAGTCCCTTCACGGCCAGGGCTGGAGTGTCTCTACTTGGTGTTGGGCGACCAAGACAGATTGGGGATTCTGTTGGTGTACCATGCACCCTTCTGCCCAACACTCTCCCTGCCTGAGCTGACGGAGATCGTCTCGGACCTGGTGTTGAGGACCCCCAGGATGTTGGTCCTGGGGGACTTCAATCTCCATGCCAAGACTGGTCTGACTGGGGCGGCTCAGGGCTTCATGGCCTCCATGACAGCCATGGGGCTGTCTCAACATGTCACCGGCCTGACCCATGAACGTGGACACACCCTGGACCTGGTTTTCTCGACGGGGCAGGAAGAGGGTGGTCTGAGGGTGAAGAATTTATGCCTGACACCCCTGTCATGGTCAGATCACTTCCTGGTGAGGTTTGAGCTCGAGAGCGGCCTTTCCCTCTGTAAGGGTGCGAACCTGATTGTGTGGGTCCGCCCTCGGAGCCGGATGGATCCGGATGGATTCCTGAAGGCCCTGGGGGAGTTTCTGGCTGACAAGACTGGTGCTCCTGTCAAGGCCCTGGTCAAACTGTGCAATGGGGAGATGACTAGGGCTATTGACACGATCGCTCCTAAGCGTCCTCTCCTGCCAGGCAGAGCCCACTCTTCCCCTTGGTATACACCTGAATTGTGGGCAATGAAGCAGGCTGGGAGACGGCTAGAGCGTAGGTGGAGGAAATCACGGGATAAATCTGACCGAACACACTTAAGAGCCCATTATTGGGCCTATGCTGTGGCGGTGAGGGCGGCGAAAAAGAAATTCTTCTCCATCTCCATTGCCTCCTCAAAATGCCGTCCGGCAGAGCTCTTTCGAGTGGTGCATGGCCTGGTTTATCCTGGCCCCAAGAAAGATCTGGTTTCACCCTTGAAGGCCCGCTGTGGCGACTTTGCCAAGCATTTCAGGGAGAAAATCGCTCAGATTCGTCATGAGCTAGACTCTACTAGTGACTCAGAGGTTTCTGGGGAGATACCAATGCCGCCGCCTGGTCCAAAATTAATGGATGAATTTCAGTTATTGTGGCCTGATGATGTGGACAAGGTGCTTGGATGAGTACGTCCCACCACTTGCCTATTGGACCCTTGCCAGCCTTGGTTAATAAATAACGCCAAGCACGGGATTGGGATCTGGATCTTGGAAGTGGTTAACGCTTCTCTGAGGGAGGGTCGGGTACCTGCCTCTTTAAAGGAGGCGGTAGTCCAACCGGTCCTGAAGAAAGCGTCACTGGATCCAGAGATGGCCACTAATTATAGACCAGTGGCCAACATCCCGTTTTTGGGCAAGGTGTTGGAGAAGGTGGTGGCGGGACAACTCCAAGCACTCTTGGATGAAACTGATTATCTGGACTCATTTCAGTCCGGCTTCAGACCCGGGTACGGTATGAATCTGCCTTGGTCACCCTGTATGATGACCTGTGCAGGGAGAAGGACAGGGGGAGTGTGTCCCTGTTGGTTCTTCTGGACCTCTCAGCAGCTTTCGATACCATTGACCACAGTATCCTTCTGGATAGGCTAGCGGGAGTGGGGGTTGGAGGCACTGCTCTGCAGTGGTTCCGCTCTTATCTCAATGACCGTTTCCAGAAGGTGGTGCTGAGGAACTATGGCTCTGCGCCATGGCAGCTATGCCATGGAGTACCGCAGGGGTCCATTTTGTCCCCTTTGCTGTTTAACATCTACATCTGCTGGGAGAGGTCATCAGGAGGTGTGGGCTGCGGAATCATCAGTTCGCTGATGATACCCAGCTCTACCTCACGTTTTCCACCAATCCAGGTGAGGCAGTGGCTGTGCTGAACCGGTGCCTGGCCGAGGTAATGGGCTGGATGAGGGCCAATAAACTGAAGCTCAATCCAGACAAGATGGAGGTCCTGTTGGTCAGCGGATCGAGCTTCGGTGAGGGTGAATTGAACCTAGTCCTGAATGGGGTTGCACTCCCTCTTAGGGACAAGGTCCACAGCTTGGGAGTGCTCCTCAACCCAGAGCTTGCACTGGAAGCTAAGGTGACAGCGGTGGCTTTCAGCTTCGGCTGATCCATCAGCTGCGCCCCTACCTGGAGTACGACTGCCTGGCGACAGTGACACACGCGTTGGTGACTTCCCGACTTGACTTCTGTAACGCGCTCTACATGCGGCTACCCTTGAAGACGGTCCGGATACTTCAATTGGTTCAGATTAGAGCTGCCAGTCTGTCGACGGGGACTGGGCGTTCTGCTCACATGACTCCAGTCCTCCGTCAGCTTCACTGGCTTCCCATTGAAGTTTGGGCCCTATTCAAGGTGTTGGTGATCACTTATAAAGCCCTAAACGGCTTGGGTCCTGTCTACCTGAAGGAGCGCTTAAGTCCGTATATGCCCGCCCGCCCCCTGAGATCAGCAACAGATGCCCTTCTCCGGGAACCCTCCGTGAAGGAAATTAGGAGGGTGGGTACTCGGAGGAGACCTTTCTCTGTGGTGGCACCCAATCTATGGAATGCGCTCCCTAGAGAGGTCTGCCTGGTGCCGTTGTTATTTGTTTTTCGGCGCCAGGCAAAGACCTTTTTATTCAAGCGTCATTTTAATTGTTAATGTTATTTTTATTTTAAAGTTTTTTGGCCAGGGCGACTATTTTATATAGTTAGGTGTATTTTATATTGTTATTTATGTATTTTAATTTATTTATTTGTAAGCTGCCCCGAGGCTTTGTCAAATGGGGTGGCCTAGAAATTTTCTAAATAAATAATAAATAAACCTTATTTAGATTGAACCTTATGGAGAAAGTTAACTTTGCTCATGACCAATTTGGGTCACGGCCAGAGTCCTGGAATGGATTAAGTCTGTGAGCCAAGGTACCATTGTATTTGCAAAGCTCTCTTTCAGCATCATGTTTTCAAAATATAAATTCTCTTCCTCTCAGCTTTCTTTACTGTCCTGTGTTCATACCCATACATAGTGATTGGGAATACAATAGTTTGGATAATTTTCAGCTTGGTCTCCAGTAAAACACTGTTACACTGGATTATCTTTTCTAGTTGAACAGATAGGATGAGAAAAAAAATCTTCTTTTGAAATTCTTTGGTGCACTCCATAGTTGCAATATGATCCCTTGTGCCCATACCTTTTCAGAATCCAGCTTGAACATTAGATATTTCTCTGTTCACATATTTCTCTCTCTTTTGCATCCCCACTTCCAGTCTGTTAGCCATTGGTTTGTGCTCCATATTTGTTGATGTCCATGGGGTCACGATGGGTCGGACATGACCTTGCAACTAACAACAACAATTTGTTGATGTATTTTTGTTAAGGTTTGGACTGATTCATTTTCTGCAGCTTAGAATAGTTCTATTGGTCTACTTTATTTTCTGAAGGTGCTTTTGGAGCAGCTTTCACTTCCTTTTCTAATATTTTAGGCTCTTCTTCATAGGATTCTGCTGTGAAGAAGTCTGTCATCTTTTCATCTCTTCTGTATAATCTTTCCACCTTCTCTTTATTTCCCCCTGCTCAGATAGTATGTTCCCTTGTTTGTCTTTTAGAATTCCTACTCTAGGTTTGAATTTCTCTGATTTCCTGGATCTTCTGGAAGAGGTCTCTTGTTTTTTCCCCTTTTATTGCTCTCTTCTATTTCTTTGCACTGATCACTGTACTACTCCTTTTGTCAGTATGTAATAGTCAATGAAAAGTTGCATTCTGACTGTACTTCTTTCACCTTTTGCTTCTCACCTGTCCTTTGCAGCTGTGAGTGTTTCTTCTCTCATCCATTCAGGCATTTTCTTCCTGGTTGCTGCAGGGGATTGTCTTGGAATTCTTCTCCAGTAATATCTCTGGACAGTCTACAGTTCTTCTGTTTCATGGTTTTTTTAAGTTGAGCAATTCAAATCTGTTCTTTATGTGGATTTAAAATTCTTCATGGATTTTTGCCCTGTGTTTCTGTTGGTGACCCTTTTCAGCCTGACTCTGAATTTTGAAATTAAGAGTGGAAGAATCACTACTGCAGTTAGCTTCTGGTCTTGTTTCTGGCAGGAAGAATAAAGCTTTCTCACCTTCTACTTCCAATTACATAATCTATCTGATTTTTGCATTGCCCATCTGGTGAAGTCCATGTAGACAGTTTGATTGGGTGCTTGGAGTATGTGTTCACAGTTAACAGGTTGTTGACTTCACAAAATTCTACAAGCTGTTCTCCTGCTTCATATCTTATCCCTAAGCCAACTTTTCCTAAAACATTTGATTCTGCTTTGTTTCCTGCTTTTGCATTCCAGTCACCTAGGATTAGCAGCATGTCATGTTTTAGAATATTATCAATTTTCTTTTGAGCACCTGCATAAAAGTTTTTGATTACATCTTCAGCACCTGTTGTCAGAGCATAGACTTGAATCATGGTTATGTTGATAGATTTTCCACTAATTCTGATGGCTATTATTCAGTTGAATTTTGAATTATAGCCTCTTACTGCCTGTGCCATGTCTTGTCTCAATATTAGACCCACTCCATTTCTTCTGAGATTGACATCTCCAGAGTAAAACACCTTGCATTTGTCTGAAATGTTCTACTCCTGTTCACTTTTGTTCTCTCACACCAAGTACTGCAATGCTCATTCTTTTCATTGCCAGCTTTATCATTTCCAGTTTGCCTTGATTCATACGTCTCATGTTCCATGTCCCAAATGTATGTGTTTTTAAGGCTCTAACATCAGCAATGAAGAGATCAGCAAACTAGCACTCTCGCTGCATTTCATTTCATATTTCTTTTCTCTACCTTGTACTCTCCATATAGGTTCAGTCCAAGGAGTTAACTACAGACTTAATTCAGCTATGATCATTTCTCAGAAGACAATCCAGATAGGTGATTAATTCAGCTGGGAACCAGAATTCTGCTGGGCTTGCAGCATCAGAGACTCCGTCAGGGGAAGCTGGTTTGCATGATGCAGCAAACCATGGTGGGGTGAAGTGTTGTCTGAAGTGAGACTGTTTCCTACAGGGGACTTGGTCTTTTCAAACAAACAAGTGAAGTGTAAGGCATGAGCAGAAAAAAAGAAACAACATCCTTGCTGCTCTTCATGATCTTGTCTAGACTACCCCCAATGACAACTGAGGTGCCCAGGCAACATTGGAGAGACAGTCACTGCTTTGTCATCCATTTCAATAATAATAATAGTAATCATAGTAATCATAGTAATCATCATCATCATCATCATCATAGCAGCTGCATCCCACATGTGCACAAAATGTTTTGGTATTCTTTCAATAAACATTTTAGTTGGACTTTAGTATCTGTGGATGTGTGAAGTTCTACAGATGCAAAAATAAGAAGACTCATTGGGCAATATCCTGAGAGTAACTACTGTGAAAGTACAGTAGGTATCAGCCCTGGCCATTGGCACAGAAAGTCTTCAGACAGGTTTATTTTGACTTTACTTTTCCCCTGAAACCTGTCAAAAGATAAGCTGTCAATAGAAAGCAGAGCTGCAAGTCTTTCTTGCCCATGAAAGAGAAAGGACACTTTCTCCCCTACACAGTGAGATGCTCAAGTTTTAAAGAGTTCCTTACAGTCCCCAGGGCCCCACACTTTCCCATACACTCCTGCTGCTCTAGGCACTTTGGGAAGGTGGAAAAGCATGGCCCACACATTTGTTGCTGACACTTGGCTTTGGCAGATGTTAGAAGTAGGGCATTTTTAAAAGCAGGGATTTAGACAGAGCAAAAAAGAATAGTTTGGATAAGGAAATATGTGTGCCAAGGGGCCTATGAAATGAATGGGGTACAAGATGACTGGAAACCTGCAGAGATTTAAAAAAAAAAAAAAACAAAGCTGTAGCCCACCTCCTGGAAGGACTTAAGTTATTCATGAATTGCTGTGTTAGTAAAAAGCCTAAAACTAAATCCAGGCCAATTATTCTGTCCATTCTGCACCTTTGGGGGCCATATATTTCTGCACAAAACGTAGGTGTTGAGAAATATCAGCAATTTTCAGTGGTGCATTTATCCTTGGAACATTTAGGTGTGGTGAGCTTAACATTAATGATGGACAACTGAGAGACTCTCTCTCTCTCTCTATCTCTCTCTCAAGAGGATAGTCAGTGTCCCATTCTAATTCTATGTGGCAACAGCTTGCTATTAAAAAACAAATTATTATTTATCTGCTGTATTTGTAATGCTGACTTTTTTGAAGCCAACCAAGGTGGCTGACAAAATATCAGGAAATAAAACCATAACCAAATGAAATTGTGGTAAAACATATAAAATAAACTTTAAAGCCATAACAAACCCAGAGAAAAAGATACATCTTGTTTCCTGCCTCTGGAAGGAATGTTTCCATTTCTACCCTGTATGTATCATTTTAAGTTTTTTTGAGTTGCCTCAAGTGTAACTGCTGCTGAAGAATAGGATCAGAATTCATGAAAAACAAACTTCACATGCAGATCTCTTTTTCTGGGAATAATACTAATAAGGCTTGAGAAGCCATAAAGAGAAAAATGGTGTTTTGTGCCATCTGTTACTGGTAGAAGTTTAGTCTGGTTGCATCCAAGCCATGAGTAACTGAGCCAATGCAGCTGGCAACCTAGCTTAAACCGGTAAAAGGTGGCTCAAGTCAACAATGCCATCTACACCTCCAAAGGGGCATATTGAAGAGGGCAGAGAAGGGAGGAAGCTGAGGCTGCCTACCTGTGCATATTCCTATTGGCACCCCGGCCTACTTTGCCTTGTACTTTCCACACATTTACTTCTCTCTTAGTCGGGTGAAATGCCTTATTTTTCCTCTTCCATTCCAAAGCATCTTCAGACATCTGACACAGACTCCCTTGCACTAGTAGATGGAAAAGAGGGGTGAACCTGCATGGTAATTGCATCATGAAATCAGTACAGCCCAAGTCTCCAGTTGAGTTTTCACAGTTGTCTCATGCAGATGTTAAAAAGCATGGCGGCCAAGATGAAACCCTGAGTCATGCCAAATGCTGCCATGGGGAACAAAAATCTCTCAGTACCACCTTCTGTGTCAATCCATCAGAACAGATCGATGCTTCTGTATGGCTCCTAGATCTACTCTGGCAAATGGCAATCTCCCAGTCTTATGCATTGCAGTAGGGGTATAAGCACCATGTCCTTAGCTAATTTGTCTCTGGGTTTTAAAACAATTAAATCCTTTCAAATCTAGGTTTAAGATCTCCCAAGTATTCATATTGTGCAATGATCAGTCTCATTACTTTTTCTCCAGGTACAGAAGAGTTTAGCAAGGAACCTTGCTCTTTCTTTGCATGAACATATAAAATGAATTAGACAGTTTGCTCAAAACTAAAACTTCTTAATAGGGCTTCAGTATCATGGTTTTCCATGGGCTTTCTGAAATCATTAGCTCTGAAAAATAAATATAGAGCAAATACCATAAAATAAATGTCAGAATGGGGACATTTCCCTTTTAGTGCTTTTCTATCTGTCATGTTAAAAAAAGATATAGTTAAAGCCTATGCATTTCTGTGACATTAATCAGGGTGTGAAGAGGAGACCTCCATGTGAGCTGGAATGTGGATTTTCCAGTGGACTGACTTGTGCAGAGAGCGTCCAGTGATAAAGGAGGCTCTCCACTTCAGACCTTCACCCTTTATGAGCAGAAGGACAATAAACATAACAATGGAGATAGGCAAAGCTGCAGTGCTTTCACTCCTTGCATGTTTGATCTGCCTGGCAAGTGAAGGGCTGAAAAGAACCTACGTTACTGCAATGTGTGTGAAAGCAGCACCAAACCAAGAGTGCTCTTTTGTGTATTGTGAAAATGAATAATTTGCGAAATCATCTAGAGTCTACTTGATTAACTGTGCATAGACATTCTGTAAATTTGTGGCTTATACACCGTGGACATATAACAAGAAATTCTGATTTATGAAAATGAGTTTGTTTGTAATTCCTTGAAACTTAAGTTCAGTGGAGGGAGTTTGGGCTGCATTACCCTACCACAAAGGAGTCAAAGACTTTTACAAATATTCTCTGTTGTGACCATTGTTGGTATTCTCTGTTTGGGCTGAAGGAGCAGCTGACATGTGACTGGGTGGATGGTGGATGGTGGATTTGTGTTCTAAACAAGATTGTGGATAATGGGGATAACAGCCCAAATGAACTAGTACTTAATTTTCTCTTTTGGGGATGGATTTTACTGTGCTTCTATTTGACTTAATATCTTATCCTGAACTTATTTACTTGGGAGTAAGTCCCATTTAATTTCTAAAATTTGCTTTAACATACAGATGTAAGGATATGATCTGTACCCTGCAGTGCTAAGTTTTAAATCCATTCATTAGTGAACAAGCTCTGTGAAACAGTCTGCTTGGTGTATCACCTTGTGAATAGGGATTGCTGCTTGAATAATGATGCTGCTCTTCTCAGCAGCGAGTCTTGCTCAGAAAGTTCATGGTTCTTCATTCCAGCACAAAGAGAACCTATTGTCTTACAGGAGGTCTGCTTCTTATAAATGAAGCCCATATGAAATGGATTCATGCTGCATGCACCTGAAGACGATCAGGAGCCTTTTATGGCATGCAGCACACACATTTAATTGACAAGCATCAGGTCTTTTGAAGGACCAAGTGGGGGCACCAGCATAAATAAAGGGCTGTCTGCCAACAGTTTTGTAATTGGCTTTGGCGAATGGGGAGGCATAGAAGTTTACTAAATAAATAAATAAAATAAATTGCAACTGGGCCAGTCAACAAGTATTTTCTTGGTGATATATTTCATGCACATGTTGAAATGGGTACATGTGTAGTTTTCTTTTGTATTCCTGTAGGACAAATGCCAACATCTGGGGTGTGGAATAGGGTCAGGAAAACCTTTGGCACACTTTTGTCTCTTGTCATGTACTGTCATGGTAATTAAAACTGCCATCCTATGCACAGCCATCTGATAATAAATCCCATCATACACAGCAGACATTGCTTCTGTATAAACATTCGTAGAAATCCACTGTGCAAGACTATGACCCTTAAAGCATCAGGGATGATATAGTTCAGCGTTCCCTACCCTGGTATCCTGAGGAAGTGTTGGACTAGTATTCCATGAATATCCAGCCAGCAGGGCCAAACTGGAGAGCACCAATCTGAGGGCGAGATTGAACATGTGTTTAATAGCATTTAACTGAGGCTGTATTATGGGTATGGCTTTCAAGGCATGAGATGCCAATGTCGAATAGCTGCAGCTTCCCGTGTGTTTGAAGCTGGCTATTAAGTCTGGAACTGATACCGAACTTCCAAGGTGTAGAAGTTTCTCTTGTTTAATGTTTGGGCCCTTTATAATGAGCAACTGTTTTCATCTGAACAAAACTAAAGGGATCTCTAAGCATGACCAAAGTGATTCAGGGCACATGCCTATGCATGTTTGGAAAGAACTAAACCAGCAATAGCAAAAATATTTTTTTACTGTATAAGCATACATAGGATTGCGCTGTCAGCTACAAGGACAAATGCCACATACGCTGGGCATGATGACAGCTCAGAGGAGCTGGCCTTCCATTTAGCAGAGGTGACTGCTTGCACTCATGCCAGTGCCTTTACCAGCCTCCGGTAAAATAAGGTCTATGACATTTCTAATAAGATACTAAAAATAATATTGTTTGTACCCCCTCAACAACTTTACATGCTTCAGGAATTTGCTCCTGAACAGTATTATTAGCGCCTATAAATTGCTTCATAACCTTCTTAATTTTAAGTATGTGAGTGATCCTTATGGCTAATACGGCCGAATAAAAATCCAATATGTAATAAGTAAGTAAGTAAGTAAATAATCCTTTCAGATTTCAGTGGGACAATTTGGGGGTGACCCTAAAAATCTTGATTTTTGTCTTAGATGAATGACTAAGCAGTGCCTTGGGATTAATGAAGGCACACAACACTTGCTGATCCCAAGTCTAATGGCATTCACGGAAAGCAAGTCTCTGGTATGCAAGGGATGAGGACTCCAGGGCTTGCAAATGTTTTTCTGATTGCTGAGTCACTCTTTATAATCAGGCTCCTAAAATCAGGCAGACAAGAGTGCTGGAAGAGAAAAAGTCCTGTTCATGAAGCACTTCTATTAGACAGAGACATATTAGCAATACTTGCAGTTTTCAAGAGCTCTTAAGGATCGGTAGCTAAACTCTAATGTTTACATTGAATCCTAATTGCAACCCTAATCCCACTATAACTTTGTACATAAAGATCTTGTTCCATACCTCAACTTCCTTTGATTTCCTTTTCTTTGGGATTGTCCCATTACTCAGTAAAGTTTCCAGGAAGAGTGTGTTCTTGGAGCTAGAGTCAGTTTCTGCTCTCATCTTCTTCCTAACATCCCCATCTTTATTTTGCTGTCCACTCGGTCATAGCTCCTAGGAATGTGCAGCCCCATCATTCAACTTAACATTTTCAGTAAAAGAATCTCAGAAAAAGCAATGGCTAAGGGAAACGTTAAGGGCATTATTAGCCCCAGCTTTCCATCACAGAATCAAAGGCAGACAACCCTTTGAAGCTCATACTGGGATTAGAGCATTCCAAAGGCCTCTGCAGGTGTCTGCCTGTAACTGGTTGAGAGCCAGTGTGGCTCAGCAGTTAGAACGTCAGACTGAGAGTTGAAAGAACTGGGTTCTAGTCTTCACTTTGGCCCAGTCACTGAATTTCTGACACTACAGGGTTGTTGTGAGGATAAAATGGAGAGGAAGAGGAGGAAGATCATACAGAGCCATCTTAGGTTCCTTACAGGAAATAAAAGGTGGAATAGAAATATAAAAAACAAAGAAGCAGCCATGTGTGGACCAAAACTGAATTGGACACAGGTGTTCCCTGGACAGACACCTCGCTGAAGGAACTGTGTAAGCAGATTGTCCAGACTGTTCAAAAACTTTGCACCAAATGCATAAGGCTGCCTGGCACATGAGGATTTTGGAGACAGGGCTTATATGTGAACCACTTTTAAGTCTGTACATGTTGCAGTAAGGAAACATGAATAGACCTTGAACCTCCTCATGTCCTTATTAGCACTTGAATCTTCCTCTCTCTCCCGTTTTTCTTTGTTATCTCTGTTCAACCTCCTGTACTTTCCAACACCATGTCCATGACATCTTGCATTTCCCTGTTTTGTTTTTGTTCAGACCTCCAACTCCACCTGCTAAATACATAGCAGAGCCTTTCCCAAATATGTTGAACTGCAATTCCACGATTCCCAGGCAATGGCGAAGCTGCCTGGGGATTATGAAGTTGAAGAAACAGATCTGGAGGGTATCAAATTGGGGAAGGCTGCCCCAGCAACTTTCCTGTTCTCATATTTGTTACCCATATATTTCCTTCCTCAATCTTTTTCTGTATTTCTAGTTATTCCCAGCTATTGGTTCTTTGGTTATTCCCAGCTACTGACTAAATTCATTGAGTTAATCTAACAAATTTCTCTATCCTGTATTAAACTCATATATGTGGATTTCCTGGGGGAAGCTGTTTGGCCACCGTGTGAACAGAACATTGGACTAAGACTAAACGGACCTTTGGGATGATCCACTGTGGCTCTTCCTGTGTTCTTTTTTGGATGATCCTATATATTTTATAATAAAGGTTATATCCAAGTCCTGACCTGTGTTACATAGCCAAGTCTTCTCCCATGTCTGCTTGCCAAACTCTCTCTCTCTCTCTCTCTCTCTCTCTCTCTCTCTCTCTCTCTCTCTCTCTCTCTCTCTCACACACACACACACACACACACACACACACACACATATGGATTAAAAGATAAGAAAAGTCTCCAATGGTGTCCATGTTTGATGCATTCTGACCTAGGTTAGCAAGTCACCTCAAAATTCCACTTCAGCTTTATTTTTATTCTCTTACCTTTCTGTTGACCCAGAATAATGATAGACTTGTCTTATATTGCTCTTTAATTTGCGTGTGAATTCTAGTGTTGTGGCTGTCACCCTATATGACTCTTGACCTGCTTTTTGGTTTTTTCCCTCTGTGTTTGGATGACTTGGGCCTCTGGGCTTTAATCGGGGAGAAGCTCTTACTTACGCCTCCCCACTCCTTTCTGAACTAGGAAGGTCTGCTGTAATGCCTATAAGTCACTCAACCTTAAAGGCATTTAAGCACTTGGTTTTTACAGGCCAAGTACCTTTAGAAAATCTATTTCTGTTAAAGTTTGCACTCGAGCTTCACCATGGTGGCGTTTCTTAGCATTAACTTCACAAATTTTGGAGAGATGGAGCTTATAAAATTGCAGAAGAAAATATACTCAGAAATTTGGCATGCAAATGAAGAGCCAGTGGTTTTGTAATCCATAATGTGACAAACACAGAGGCAGCAATAAGAAAACTGTCAAATGACAAAGTTAAACAGCAAATCAACCATGTCTGGGGAAATACAGAGACCATTTCATGCAAGAATTCATTTACATTAAGGGTACTTATTTTATATGTTCCAAGCTTCGTAACTGCTCAATTGTGCTCAGTTCCTGCTATGTTTGGTTTGGTTTTGCAGCTGTGGATTTTTATCAGAATATATTATCTATATTATTTGCATGGGGGTACTAAACTTCACTAGCTATGTGTCTGAAATTGCATTTATCAGCTGGAGCGCTAGTAAAAGGATATGAAACGATAAATCTAAGGGTGGTAGTTTCTTCCCAGACAACTGGTCATTGCTGCTTAAGTGTCACTGGCTGCAACACATTGGCTGCAACTTTATCTTGAGGGTGGGGAACATAGGCTTTCTTGGAGCTTCAGCTTCAAGATCCTGTGACTTTGGTGCTAGAATGCTGAAGGCCAAGCTCTCACTCATCCCCACTGCAGCTGGTGTGGAAAGAACCTCATGAGCTGCTTCTCTGAGATCAAAACTCAGAGAGGACACGTTGGATGAGCTGGGGTTCAGGGTGGGAGGAGGCTGAAGCAGAGAGCTGATGTCAATTGCTATTGGTGCCCTGGCCTCTCCTCTCCTCTCCTCTGGTACTTCTAGATGGATGAAAATGGCTATCTAGATAAAATATTTATTTATTTTATTTATTTAGGGAACTTCTATGCCACCCCATTCGCCGAAGCCTCGAGGCGGCTCACAATCATAAATAAATAACATAATATAAAACAATATAATTTAACAGTATAAAGTCGCCCTGGCATGAGACATGGTGGAGGTACTGCAACTTGTTCCATGCATGGGACAGGAACTTGGAGGCTTATTAGCAGTGAAAGCAGACACTTTCCACCCTTTGTCTTATTGTGAAGTTATTGATTAATGATACATTTCTTTGAAGATCTGTTCTTTGGGTTCATTCCCATTTATGCTGGTCTCAGCTCTGAGCTCAACGCTTCAGTAGACCTTCCACAAGAGCTACCCCCAGAAGAAATAGGGTTACAGGAAGAAGGCTTTTTCTGCAGTGACTCCCCAGTTGTGAATCAAACATTTTCAAGATTCTCACCTGGCACCTGCCCTATGGTTTTTTAGTGCCAAGTGAAGGCCTTCTTATTTTCCCAGGCATATTTTGTTTGTTGGTTTCTGTTTCAAATCTTGTATTGTATTTTAAATCTTTGCACTGAGGTTCAGTCTATTTGAGCATTGTATCCATTTATAGAGTAGTTTAAAAGTTCTTATTTTATATTGTATTTTAACATCTTGTATTTTTTTTTGTGATTTTAATTGTTGTGGCCCATCCAATGATGCTTGGCTATTAGGCAGTATAGGAATGTAATAAACATAGAAAGAAACAAATTTCTTAAGCTTTGTGCAGAGGTTGCTGAGCCTGGAAACTGGTGCATGGGAGTGGGAGGAGGGGATTGGGTTCACACCCTCTTTTTTTCTCCCCTCACCTCCACACATTCAAAGTCCTGCTTACACAGGTACATTCATACCTGAAAGTGCATAGGCTTTTTCACATGTATGTATTTTTTATGCAGAGTATCTGACAAGGTACATATTCTCTTCACAAGCCATTTTCCATATAACAATGCAGTTCTGATATTTTCACCGTTGTATATATCTGTGTTGCACTTTTCCATAGTGTGTAGATTATGATATTCGCATTCCTCTAATGTACACATTTTTATATGTGATTTTTTTGAATGAAGAACTGTAGCACTGAATTAGAAAAGTGCAAAGTTTGGTATGTGTTTGGTGGATTCTTCTTTGGTTTAGCAGATGTGAATTTGGATTCCCTATTATGGATGATCAAGAATGCCTGATCTTTTCTTTAACTTCTGGCATTCTCCTTCCCCTCCCACTCCTCCCCTACTAAGGCTATTATTTCAGCCCACTGTTTTTATGAAGAATGGGATGGAAGTGAATCTCAGTACAGTACCTCATCACACTCAGATTATGAATGACTTACTGCATACAGCATTCCAGTGTTCTTATATTAAGGAAGAAAAATCCATAGAAAATGAACACAGAAAATGCATAAGTAAGTTTCTTGACAAATCATTAACATCATACAATTTTAGGAACAACAAAACTCTACCCAGTAATTTTGCTTTCTCTTTATTTACTAACTATTAATGCCATGCTTTCACCACAACAACTAGATGCTTTAAAAAAGGGATGGGGAGGAACAAAGGAGCTGACAATCTTATGATTGTATATGGTCATGCAGTAACTATGCCTTTCTTGTTTTAATGCCTGGCTTGGTTTATTAAATCATGAGTTTGATCTTGGTCTCCAATAATTGAAAGCAACCGATCTGATTCTGTTGGGCAATTCTTGCATTGCCACAAGGAACAACTTAATTGGTTACGTAGGCTGTACATTTCTTTGTAGATAGCAGCATTTTATTGCTGATATTATGAAGCCCTGTACAAACAAGCTAGAAATATGTATACCTGATAACTTAGGCATAAAGTATGCTAAGATGCATATAATTATATTTCTATATACAAGTTATTTCCTTTCACCATCTTTTCAGCCCAAAGGCTTTCAGGACAGATGGTCTTAATGTGTGTAACAGAGAGACCTTGAGTAACAGCTATAAATGGAATTTTGCTGGCAAGGAAGTAGGTCAGAAAGCTAAATCTACTGGTCATAAACGGATGAGGAGCTGCTAATCAAGTACCTTGTGTTTCCATTCATTAAGCACAGGAGAATGAGATATGGATTCATAAAGAAAGGACTGAAAAATGAATGTAGTCTACTGTTATTCCTAGGGAGAGTATTTAAACCAATGAAAAGGAATTCAAAGATGGATGAAATCATCCACTGTATAGAACTAGCTATGTAGCCTTGACAAGGAAGATACATGGTTATACTGTGTATATATGATCATAATCCCACCTTACCATTTATAGCAAAAGCAGTGACAAAATCTCTTTCTTCCTGATCCATTAATAAATGTTCCTCATGATAGCCCATTTAGCTGTTTGATACCAGGCTGTAAAATTTCACAACTTCCATAAATCGCATCTCATCCTTATTACAGCTTTTAAGGCCATTGCTCCCCTTGCTGATGACCTTGCTGATAAGATAGCTCTATCTCCAACAGAAAAGTCAGCTTTCTACTATTACCACAATGACTTGGTCCAGCAAAGCAGTATTTTCATACCAAAGGATCCATATTTCTTCTATTGCATATTTAAATTTCAGTTCTCACTTATTATTCATTAAGTACACACTGAAACAGATATTTGCTTAAACATTTTGACAGGAGAATGTGATCACTGCAGGACAGACATTCTCTTGTAGCTTAAGAAACTCTGTAACATGCCACACATGCTGATGGATGGGGCTGCATTAATGAAAAACCACATTTTCATTCAGTTTAAATGTGCACTGACTGTCTTCCAGCCTTTGTATTACACAAGCATGAACGTTCTCAAACCTTGCCAACTTCTGGCTATTATTTACAGTCCGCACCAGACAGTGGCCAAACTATGATTAGGAAGGTGTGCCATTACAAAGAAAGAGGAAAGAAATGATGGGCAGAAAGACAATATTCAGCAAGGTCAAAATCCTTCCCTTTGAATTATGTGGAAGTGATGGGGAATAGCAACTTCCGCTCTTCACATGACCAAGGCTGTGTATGTGTTTGTGTGACTGCAGTCTATGAGCTATCCATACTTTTTTAAAGGATAAATTAAAAAAATGAAGTCTTGTAATTATTTTATTTTTTTAAAAAAAATCACAATAAATGTGCCATTGTTATTTGCAGTTATTCTAGAGACAAAGGGTAGTATCTCTGTCTAGTTCTGGGCTGCTAGTTCTACTGCATTTGTATAATGATGAAAAGCAGCTCTAGAATGAACCACTGAAACAGCTGCTTTTGAAACTGATATTAGTATGAATGCAATAAAACAAAACCATAAAGGTGAAAAAGTAACTACATAGCTGTTAATACATTAGCGTTTACATGCATATGCTATATGCACATGTACTGTATGTATGTACGAGAAAATACAGCTTTCTAAAAATTATACCTATAGTTCAGTTAAAGCAGACTGAATATGTATCCGTTTGCCAGTTGCACCTATACACCTCCTGTTCAAATGTTGAAAGTGTTCTTAGGCCCTCAATAGGCCCATGTCATCCACTGCATTGTAGGAAATTGACTTTTTCCTTCCAAAGTTGTAATATCATTTTTTCAGCTGCTCAAAGGATGTGGGGAATTTATTTGCACTGACCAAATGTTAACTTCCAGAAAGCATGCAGACAGTTGAAAGGATATATGTTATTGGTATGATAGCTTCCTCCACAAAAGAAGCAACTATTGCACATTGCTGAAATGTATGATTAAAAGATGCACTATCTGTACTACCCCTCCACAATTAGCCAACTTAGATAAACCCTTATCCAATAGTCACAGACCAAAAAAGGTTTTTGCTAAGTAAGACATAACCTGGGAGCCATAGACTTTTCAGATGCAGAGATTAAAGTTATGATCCATTGATTAGGAAAAATAGGACAATCCAGTTCCCATATGCCACTCCTGCCTAAAACCTTGTATACTATATTATACTGATAACAAATATTTCTAAGCATGGATTATGGTTCAATATCATCCTCAAAATCATCTTCATTTTTGATCATCTTCAGTAAGTGCTTCTAGTAGCAAAAGAGTCTCCAAAGCTTTAAATGTGGTGGAACTGAGCCTAGATTCTATGAAATGTTGCAATTGCAAATATTGCCATTCAGCCATAAGTGGTGAATTGCATTTTGTATGCAAAGCTAAGAATGACAAATAATCATCATCAGCATCCACAAACTGACCTATGGTCAAATCAATATATCCATCAAAGCCTCTCACAAAAAGCTTTTTCTTACCAACTTTTTAATCTGGATTTTCCCCACTGAGTCAATTTAGTATGAGAACATTGATCAAAATATAATTGATGTGACATTAGATACCACACATTTCTAAAAGCCACAGCTGTGGGAGGAACTCTATCCATCTTAATGTGTTGAGATGCTGGTGCTGCAAATTTGGAGAGGGAATCCAGACAAGGATTTCAAAAACTGACCAGGTGGAAAGTCTGATCTACAAGGTAAAGACCAAAGTACAGGACAACAAATAGGCCTGATGATATAAAGCAAAAACTGGACCTAAACCCACCTTTTAAAAATTAGAGTTGCATCCTTTTCAAGGATATTTGTGGTAAGGAAGAATTCCCCCCTCCCCATACACACTTATATAGAAATAAACATTGAGTTCCTGAAAATATTTGCAAGGTAGATAGACAATTCCAGGTATGATATTCTGAATGCTCCAACTCAACTTAAAGATGCCCTGCAGAATCTCATTGAACAAATTATTCTACTGGAGTATTCAAAATATATCTCTAGATAAGTATTCACAAATAGTTAATAAGATCTGGACATCATCCGAATTGCCAGTTACTGACATACTATGGAATATACATTATTTCCAATCAGCAGCAATTCAGACATTGAACAGTTAATTCACTAACCAGACAGATTATCCAAATTATTAAGCAACTACATCAGACAGTTTTGAGACAAATAATAAAAGACTGTCAAGGTAAACAATAACGTTAAATTCTAAACCGAAATGTGCAAAGCCATGCAGTCTGCTAGATTTCCAAACATAAAGCAAATATTCATGGATACCACCCTTTCTTGTATCTGGTTTCTGGAAACGGTGGTCAGCAGAGAGTTCTCATCCACAAGACCTGCTCATCTGTGCCCTTTCAGAAATTAGCATTTTAGCTCATTGCTTCAAGGACTGCTAGGTTTCTATGATCCTGTTAGTGCCCAGGCAACTGGATACTACCCAAATAGTACCTTCTTTTATTCTTCTTGGAATGAAGAGATGTGTGCTTTTGGCATGTGTTTCTAACACACAAAATATTTCACAGTTTGCAATTATACATAAAAGTCATGAAGTAGGTGGCGATGGTGCCAGTTCTGAAAAAGTCACATTCAAAACACTGATCTGGAGAAGGAAGGGGATGGTCTTTTGACCTCCTGAAATAGAATATATAGAGATCAGTGGCCCTGTATGGTGCAGGACTGTCTGCACCTCACAGTTATATTCTTAGTTCTAAACTCTCAGAAGACTTGCTGGCCCCATCCTGTGTCAAACATTTCCTTCTTGCATCTTTGGCTTGGCGCTGCAGTACTGACAGGAGACCCTGTGTGTTTGTGTGCATGTACCACCACAATTTTAAATAGCAAAGTTCATATAAGGTATACATTCTACAAATTTAGAGACAGAACTCTAGAAAGGATAAACACGTATTTATTCAGACAAGTTTCTTGGAATGTAGAAATAATCTTGGCCAATTCTGCATGATGTAGCAATCATTGACTGCTCTTTTCTCTTCATCAAAAGATAAGAAGAAGAATTGATCTTTGGATATTGGTCTTATGGATTTTTTCCAATAACTTCCTTGCAGCTCATTTGCCATTTATTTTGTTTGGCCCAGGCCCATCTGAGCTTTTCCTGTAAGGTCATATTAAGCATGGCTACGTGTCAAAAACTAGGCAGTGGTATAGAAGAGGCCTTTATTGGATCACCATCTGCTTCAGCTTCTGTCCATATTCTACAAAAGTGATGCAAGATCCATATTACAGTATTAAATAACAAGATATTGTGACTTCAGTGCATGTTCTATGTGAGGGAAGTTCTAAGGAAAAGAGCCTCTAAAATAAAGGACCGTCATTAGGATATCTAGAAATCTAATATGAAGCACAATATATGGTCAGGACCTACATTATTAGATGGCCATTTTGAGGAAGGATGGGAGGGAGATTAACTTCCAGTTCTGCTTTTTGCAGTAAGTTGTTTGCAGTTCTCAGAACCCGTTTCTGGATCCCTCTTGCATCTTCTTTATTTTGCTAAGCATAATTCTTTTACCTTGGGGCATGACGGAACAATTCAGGAATCTGAGCTTGGCCAATCACTTCTTGGTTGCAAATTTACATAATATTCTGTGGCTAGTTTTAAAGCAATGATTATATGCTCTAGCAGTTGTTCATAATGCAGCCGGTAACTGTTCAAATATAGAGCTGCTTCAGACATGACAAAACTGCCTCACAGTAGCCATTTTTATGCAGAAATCCAGGTGACACTTGGGAAGTCATATATGACAACCCTACATTTGTACAATTTGCAGCAAGCCCAAATTCCAGAGGCCAGCACCCATTGGCTAGTTGCATTACCAATATCTGCCCAGTTAACTCTCTTTTCTGATTGTTCCAAAGGCTACCCAGCCAAATTCTGCTGTCTGGGGGTAGAAGGACCCTCTGGAACAAGACTGGGATTTGTCCTTCGCCTTGCATGTAAACAACAAAGTAAGTTCCAGTTACGTAGGTTGTTCAGGCCCTTCACATCAGCACAACTGCAGACATGACCTTTTGCAGGTGACTTTCTGGCTAGCCCATTGCATTATTTTTAAAATCCCTTTGTTAACAATTGCAATTGTCTTGCCTCAGGGTGACAACCACAGAAGCTCCCATTAAGAAATACTTTCTGTTGATTTCTAACCTTACTGTTTAAGTCAAATTGAAGGGATTTTATTAGTTTTATTTTATTTAACCTTTTAAGTATTTTTAAGAATATGCAGAGGGGTGAAATCTTCAGTTATGTATAGGTTGACATGCCTTGGACTCAACTCCTTTTTTTCTTAAGCTGGACCTGTGATATCCTGAAATATGAATATAAAGATCCATCTCTCCCCCCCCCCACCTCCCCAATCCCTTACATCAAGAGGAAGAATGAAAAACTATTTTCTTCTTTCTGTGTCTGACTGGAAATGCCTTTTGCAAATCTGGTAGGCAAATCTGAAGTGAGAACTTGGTCTTTTATTTTTATCACTGAATACTGAGAGGAGGGATAAAAGATCTTTTGCAATACTTTTCCTCCTCTGTCTCCCCTTACTTAATGCAAGTAACAGGATTTCCAGTGCTTAGTAGATAAAGCTAGGTGTTGTATTTTTGCACCGCTGCTACAAGTGACTACATACACTATGTTGTCAGCCTAGCCCTCAGTTTGAATCCTCTATAATGCAGGTGTGTGGGAGCAACATTATTTCCAGCCCTAGGGCAGAGGTGTAATTAGTGGTATGTCAAAATGTGTCCTCCATTTTCCTAAAGGTTTTTGTTTCTCCCCTGAAAAAGACTTCATTTTTTCTGCATCACTTTCAAGACATTTTATCGTTTATTTTGAAGTTCTTTTGTGGAGGTTTTGAGCTGATTGAATCATTGTGTGCTCACCAAGTGTGCGGTGTGCCTGCACTCACTTCTCCGTGTGCTTCTATTTTGCCATTGCTCTGCAGTCTCCTTGGGCTGCCTGCACTTCCAGATCTGAAAAATCCCTAAGGGAGGAATTACTGCATGATGCTTTCCTCTGGGGTTTAACTGAAGTGTGGAAAACTTAGGAAGTTATGGTCTACTGGAGAGATGATTGAACAGAGAAAGACAGGACACTCACATACACTCCTTAACAACATCATAAGTAAGCACAAGAACCTTGAATCCAGCTTGTGCAAATTCTCAAGCAATCAAAAAAACAAACACTTCTATGAGTTTCATTCTGAGACCAATTTCTTTTCTATCAAGCTGAATCAGAAAGACTGAAAAAATTAGAAATGTTCTCTGTGCAGCTACTGCTTATTGCTCCAATGCAATGCCATATTGGTGGCAGTCCTGCATATTTTGGAATATTCTAGTAAGAAAGTAAATGAGGTTATGAAAATGATAGCAAAGGTGTGTGTGTGAGAGAGAGAGAGAGAGGGAGAGACAGAGAGAGAGATGGATGTAGCAGACGACTTGAGTAAATAACACAGTCTATGTTTGGATAGAGGCTCTGAAGATAGCCTTGCAACCTTTGAAGCAGTTTCACCATTGAGAAATACCAACATCAGGGTACATCACAATGCTTATAACATTTTCTAGCAGGAACTTTTAAGTCCAAATAAATATACGGTTGCTCATGTTCACTCTGCTGGCACCATTTCAATGTAATGTTGACCGACAGGGTATTAAAAGCTCCAAGTTGTTTTTAAAAGTGTGAAAAGGCTACAGCATTATTGATTAAAGCATTATTCAGAAAAGGAGGAGAAAGGAGTTTAACTCCAGTGCATAATCAATGTAAGAAATGCTGAGCTGAGCCTTCCACAGGATAATGCCAGTCATAACCCCTCTACGTTCTTCTTATTCATAATGTTTATTCATGGCTCTTTCCATCCTCTGAGAGCATTTTGCTCATTTCAGCAATAGCACTGCAAATATATCTAGTGAGGAAAGAACAATGCTCTTTTCTGCCACATGCCTCACCAGCCAGCCAGGCTGTCATCCAAGGTTCCATTTCCTCCTCTCTGGGATGATATACAGAGGAGAAATGGCTTCATTGCATTTCTTTTACTGAGGCAAGGTGGGGTGCCTAGCACTAATGGGGAGATAGATTTTGGTCTACCTTCTTAGAATCAATCTGAATAAATTAACATTGTGCTTCCACAATGTCAGGCTGTCCTTCAATCCTTTAAGATGATTCAAACATAAGAGGTCAAGTGGTTGGGGTAAGAAAGAACACAGCTGGCCATTGTTCCTCAAATGAAATGCAATCTGAGCTACCATATTTCTTCTGGGCTGAATTAATTTGAAGTAAAGGATCTCATTCTCTGGGGCAGAAACTGTCAAGTGCTTGAACTTGATAACCACAATGTTTCACTGTGTTAGGCTAGAACTGGGCTGAACCCATTGTGTTCTGGCCAAAAGTTTGGTCTTATTACCACCATGGCTGTCCAGAGGGTTTATGGGACAAATGTGATACCTTCTGCAAGGAGCCAAGTACATAACACTCTGGTTAGCAGTGTAGCAGGGCAAACAAAGGTACACAAAAGAACCTAGGAAAGGGGTTCCTTATTTTCAGGGGCCTGGGGCAAATTGGCACAGTTTAACCATCCCTCAGAAGCTCTGATTTCCATCATACCTATGTAGGAAATCATGTTAGGCTGATGCTATACATACATGAATAACATTGCAAAGCAAACACATTTAATCAACTTAGCTTCTCAGAGGCAATTCAGGATGGGGATATTGACCTATTAGGAAATCAGTATTCTTGAGCAGCAGACTACACAGATATGGTTTTGAACATCATGGAAGGAAGCATTGAAATTACGTCTCTCACAACTCAGTCCTAAGTAGATGTTCCTTTATGTTCAATGCTTATTTCTAAGTAACTCAGCATAGGATTTGGACTTCTTACCTGAAGTCAACAATCAAAACCACATCCCCAACAACTCATTTATAATTGCACACCATTTCTCTGCCATGTCAGCTAGAGCAGAAAAATAGTTCTCTTTGAAAATTAAAACAGATTCCACAGAGCCTGCAAATGGCCCCATATATTCCCCCTGGCTTCCATAAACCATTACATAGCAAAGTCTCCACCAATCCCTAATACCAAGAGGGAACACCTAAAGATACCTAAAACTAGGAGCACTGACAGCCAGATGCCAGCTCCTTGCTGAAACAGTGGGCTAAAGTTCAGAGGGTGCTATTACGCTCATGTCCTACTGGTGTACTTTCCACAGACAACTGATAGCGCATTGTGTGAACAAAATGCTGGACTAGTTATACCTGTGGAAATGGCAAGTTCTCAAGCACTGCTAGAAGAACCTGATGTGCAGGAGATTCCTGAACTGGGGAATGATGATGAATCAGCCACAGATCATCTTCCTGCAGTACCTGCTGAGACTCTTCAGTAAAATCAAATTATTACTAAGGGAAGCCACTCACCTGCTCCATGGCATCCAGCAATCTAACCCACATGCGGGCTCTTTGGCATGATCTGTCCTGTGTTGTTGTGGACAGCCTCACCCTTAGTCCACAGTTTGATTTTTAGTCTGCCCTTGGACTTTGCAACAGCTTGTGGAATATGTTGTGAATGGTTTCCTGAAGCCCTTGACCACTGTCAGAGTTTGGTCCTGCCAAGATTTGGAGGCAAAGTGCCTACTGGAATCAAAACTAAAAGCAGAAGGACACAGCTTAGCCACCACATTCTGACTAAACCATCTGTGGAGAATGCCAGTTCAGTCTCAACAAAATATGCAAACTATGAATGATTAAAGTCTGCAAATCATAAAACATAAGAGCATAATGAAAGCCATGCTGGGTCAGACCTATTGTTCATCTGGTCAAGTATTCCATGCCCATGGTGGCAAACTAGCTGCCCACAGGATCCCTCAAGCAGGCAGCATGCAAGATGCCCTCCTGTCCATGCTCCTCAGCAACTGGTGAATGCAGGCACACCTCCTCTGGGAAAGGAAGAACACATACCCTCAAGATTTGTAGCCACTGATAGCCACCTTCCTCATCAACTTGACCAATCCCTTTTTAAAGCCATCCAGATTGGAGGGCATCACTACTTCCCATGGCCGTGAATTCCATAGTTTAACTATACACTGTGTGAAGAAGTACTTCCTTTTATCAGTCCCAAACTTCCTACCGATCAGGTTCATGAGATGACCCCAGGTTCAAGTGTTATGGAAGAGGGACAAAAATGTCTCCCTCTCTGCTTTCTTCACACCATGCATTATTTTAAATACCTCTATCATGTCTCCCCTTACTGAGCTGTTCAAACAGTCCCAGTTCCTGTAGCTGCTCCTCATAGGAGAGAAACTCCAGCCCAACTCAATAATGTCCTTTTTCAGGCAAGGCAACCAGAAGAATACAATATTCCAAGTGTAGTCACACCAAAGATTTGTATAATGGCAATAAGATTTTGACAGTTCTATTTTCTGTTGCATTTGTATTTATGCCTGGCATGAGTTTGCCTTTTTTCAAAGCAGCTACACATTGTGACCACATTTTCATTGAATTGTCACTGCTACCCCAAGATCCCTTTCTTGTTCAGTCAATGCTAGCTCAGATCCCATCAGTGTATACTTGAAACTGGATTTTATGCCCCACATTTATTACTTTACACTTGCATATATTGAATTGCATTTGCCATTTTGATGCATCCTCCCAGCTTGTAGAGATACCTTTGGAGCTCCTCACAATCCCTTTGGCTTTAACCATCCTAAAAAAGTGTCATCAGCAACTTGTGTCTTCACTACTTACTCCTAATTCCAGATCATTTATGAATAGGTTGAAAAGCATTGGTTCTAATGCCGAACCCTGTGGGACTGTACTTGTTACATATCTCCACTGGGAGATGTTGCCATTTATTTCCTCTCTTCTGTTCTTTAACAGTTACTTATCCATAAGAGGAACCTCCCTTTTATTCCATGACTGCTTAGTTTTCTTAGATGTCTCTGGCAAGAAGTTTCTCAAAGCCTTTTAGAAGTTGAAGCAAACAATGTCTACGGTATTGGTCCTGTCTTCATACTTATTAACACTCCCAAAGAACTCCAATAGGTTAAGACAAGACTTCCCCTTGATTTTTGTCTCAGTAGGGTTTGTCCCTCTGTGTGCTTACTGATTCTAGATTTAAGAAAGTTTTAAGATAAGTGGCCTGTAATTTCCTGGATTCCCCCTGGATCCCTTTTTAAAAATTGATGTTACATTGGTCTTTCTCCAATCTTCTGGTACAAGGGCTAATTTTAGGGACATGTTAAATATTTTGGTATGAAGGGCAGCAATTTCATGCTTGAATTCTTTGAGAACTCTAGGATAGATACCATCTGGACCAGGTGACTTGCTGACTTTCAGTTTATCAATAAGGTTGAAAATTACATCTTTTGTCAATAGTATTTGCCTAAATTCCTCAGACTCCCTTCCAGAATACATAAACTCAGGAACAGGTATTTTCTTTTCATCCTCTGCTGTGAAGACTGATAAAAAGAGTTCTCTGCATTCTTCTTATCTCCCCTTAGATCTCCTTTAATTCCATTATCATCCAATGGCCCAACTGCTTTCTTGGTGGCTTTCATTCTTTTGCTATATTTAAAGAATTCTTTATTGCCAGCCTTGAGATTTGTAGCAATGTGCCCCTCAAAATGTATCTTCGCTTCTCTGATTGCCTGCTTGCCTCTCCATTGTACAAAGCTTGTGGTCCTTCCATTCTTTTCATCTGGGCAAGACTTCTGGTTTTTGAAGGAAGTTTTCTTCTCCCTAATAGCTTCCTTAATGCTATGCATTAACCAGGCTGGTGATTCCTTTGTGCTATCTTTTTTCACTTGTGGTACACATATTACCTGTCCCTTTATTATAGTGTTTTTGAGTAATCTCCAAGCACTTTGAAGTGATTTAAACTTTTTGATTCCCCTCTTCAGCTTCTTCCTTAAAAAATCCCTCATTTTTGAGGTCTTCTCTTTTGAAGTCAAATGCAACTGCGTTTGATCTCTTTGGCAGTCTTCCACCTAACTGTATATTAAATGTGATACCAGTATGGTCATTGTTACTTAATGGCTCAACAACATTTACATCCTGTACTATGTCCTAGGCAACCCCACCTAGGGGTTAAATCCAGGAATACCTCCTCTCTGGTTGGTTCCATGACCAACTGCTCAACAGCACAGTCATTTAGTACATCGACAAATTTAACCTCTTTGTCAGAACTGGAATGTGCATTTATCCAGTCAATGTGTGGTTAGATGAAGTCACCCATTATTACAGTACTGCCTTTGTTGTAGGCCTCCCTGATTTCATTTCCCACCTCAAGATCACCCTGAGCTTTCTGGTCACAGATATGGCAAAGTTAGCTTTGGAGCCAGGAATTTTCTCCCATAATGTTCTGTGGAGCAGTCTTCACATTTAGATTATCAGTTTTGCTGGACTCAATGACCTCTTTAACATCTCCTCTGGTACACCCTTCTCTGTCTTTCCCACATAGTTTATATTTCTAGAGATGATAGTATCCCATTGGTTATCTCCACTCTACCAGTTTCCATAATTCCCACTATTTCTAAGCATTTCTCCTTTATCACCAGATACTCCAGTTCTCCCATTTTAGCTCCAAGGCTTCCAGCATTTGCATAGAAACATCTAGGCACTGTGTTCTCCAACCATGCACATCTATTGATCTGGCATCAATGGCAAACCCACTAGATGAGACCAAAGATCTATCCTGTAGGATAAAGCATGGAGATAATGGTGTCTGGGAGAGAATCATAGGGATGCAGCACCAGTATTTTGTCTTTTAATTAGCAGGGACACCGATATCATCTGCTACATCCCCTCAGACTCCCCTGTTCCTTTAGAGCTTAGCTGCCATCCTTATCAGAGCAGGGAAGAAATTAATTTTACCAGCAACTAGGCTTTTCTTGCTGAAATGCAAATCATTGTGGGACAGCTTGATCCAGGAGGAGCAATATAGACCTGATAGTTTACAAATGACCTGTTCTTGGTGGAGATAAAAACTACTTTAATTGATTAATCAATTCAATCAATCCAGCTGCCTGCAGTTTGGGCTCTCCTTGGTTCTATGCTCTTGGGATTGCCACATTGAATGCTTGCACTTCATTTACCACTGTTTGCAGAACTGAAGAACACGGTTATATTATCTTCATTTGCATCCTCTCCAATACTCACCATGTCTCTTAGGCAGTAGATTTTTTCCAAGATGAAAATGTGATGTTGTGTTTTTTAAGGACCCCTGTTTCCTTGGTAATGGAAATTTTAAACCCTTGAACTGGCAGGAAGGACTCCTGGGTCAATATTTGATTTAAATTCCACTGAAAGTGCCTTGGAAATTAAATCCATTTATAAGAATAGGCTTTGCATTGGTGCAAGGTGATAGCCATCTGCTGGTTCCTTTTGGTCTACAAACCATGCAGTTGTTGCATGCTTATTAAGTGGTAATGAATCATTTTGCTTTCATCTTTTAACCTATCTACATACACACCCCTCCACCCACTGGCTATTGTGCTTGTAACCAACCATAAATGTAGTGCTTCACAGGATTACAGGTGCGTAAGTGCCACTTATAAAGCTTTAATAGTTTGAGATTATTATAGTATACATGTAAAATAAATGATGTTACAAGCTTTTTCTAATTTGTTTACAATCTGACATTATTCGCATTTCTGGAGGTGGATGCTCAGCATTGGTTGATGCCTAATCTATTTCTCTTCATTGTCATAAACATTTCTGTATATCTTCTCCTGCACACGTCTGTCTGAATACTTTACAAAAAGGTAACAAGCATCAATGCATTATGGAAACTATAAACAAAGTGAAAAGAAAGAAAAATGTCCCCTTTGATGAACCCAAATTATTTCTTCTCCGGCTGTGCATTCTGGAGCATTTTTGTGTTAAATGACTCAATCTCCTATTCACTCTGGCAGAGTCATCATGTTGGATGAAGTTGAAAACTCTCTTAAAATAGCTACCAGTGGATTCCATTTATTTGAAAACCATGAAGTGATATGTAGAAGAAATCACAGCTAGAAATTGAAAGGGGAATGTTGATCAGTTAATCTTTTCAGCCAAAATGAAGGTTAAAGACACCGTAACCTCTGTCTTAAATTCTTAATTATGGTGTCAGCTCCAAGTAGAAGCTATTGTATTTTACTTCCACATATTTTTCTTCCATTTTAATTTTTTTAAAGCAGCTTCTGGTGTCCTTGCTGAGCCATGTCACAGTTAAATGACACACATGCTGTGTATTTTAATGAGCTGCTAACACTGATTATATGAAAAGCAAGCCCTGAAACATGTTCAGAGTCCAAAATGCTCCTATGAGGAATAAATTAGCCTCTTTAAAAAGCCCTTGGCTTTGAGGAAGGCTTTAGCCCATCTGAATGATTTGATTAGAAGCTGCCAAGAGTTCAAAGGCTAGTAGGACCCCAACTTTACCTTTAATATTCATAATGAAACAACAGATACTGTGCAGTTTTTCCCGGCTGCAATGGAGACAAAGTTTGGACTAGGATAATTCAGAATATGAACCCCCTGGGAAAAAAATACCTCATTGGAATATGAGGTGAAGCTAGACCTGTCAGAATTTGGGCGTGGACACTTATTGCTTCTACCACAAACTGATAATGTTCTGTTCCCTCTGTGGAAGAATAGGGGGGAAAGAGTATTCTCTGCCACTATCATGTAGAGATCTTTCGCCTCCTGCCACCTCTGGCCGCTTCCACCAAACCAGCCTTAACATGCTGTGAGTCACAGGTGTTTCCTCTGGGCAGCATGGGGGTTGGCTATTAGGTCTGGGATGAGTAGACAGCCTGAAAAGAGAGCACTTTTAAAAAAAAGTTTGCCTAGGAAAACTGTTAAAAATGAAAAAAATCTGGAAAATCCACCCACATGACACATAAAAGCCGTATGAATTTAAGAGTAATTAAACTAGCAGGGATAATCACATCCAGCTATCTTAATTAAACAGTGTCTCTAGTAAATCCTAGTCTTTTATTCTAGCCACATCTTTCTATTATAGGTCCAAATTTTGACCCAACCATTCTCCAGTTCTAGAATCTTAGAACAGGGATTTCTGGATTCTGCATGACTTAATAATCTTCCAGGGTAGCCACCAGCATCCAAACCCTTGTAGCAGTCAAATCTGGTGGTTGGGGATGTGTCTGACAGTTGCCATTCCCAGGTCTGATGGAGAGAGGTCAGAAATACACAGAGGTTGCACTGATGCCAGAGGCTAAGGTACTGCTTCTAAACACTTATATACATGCTAATAACCTCAGCCGACATTATGATGTAGCTGGCAATAAAATGGGATCTCTGTGGCGCTGGGAATTGCTATCTACATTAGCACACAGATGAGCAGCTCTATCCCTCCACAAGGGGATGCTCATTAAAGGATAGAGATTGGATTGTAGAGTGCATGCTTTATTTTACAGGAGAGGAGAAAGGATCTCCATGACCACATTTCTGTGCAGAATAGTGTAAGTCAGAAGCCAGCCATAACAACCGCTTGGAAAGCAATCAGGAAATTTAGTATGTTAAAAATATGGAATTGAAAAAACACTTTGGCATGTGCAGGATATTGCTGAAATGTAAAATATGTTTGAAATAGTCAAACGGCTCTCAATTTAATCATAAATAATATTGGAAGCATCATGAAAATGAACACAATGGGAGATGCAGGGAAAAGCTCCAATGCCTGCATCCGAATAGCAGCCAGTGTGGTGGGGAGGAGGTGAGAAATGCAGTTTAATTGATTGCTGCCCATAGGACAACCTCATCATGCTTTCTAAAGCAGGGTCAATAAGAAAAGGGGGAAAAAATGGCTGCAAAACCTCTAATGAATGATGCAAGATACCTCTGCATGGGGTATTACCCAGGGGCCTAAACTTGAAGGCTTCAGTGAAAAACACAAATGTATGATGTCAGAGCTGTGAGTCTCCAATGTGGAAGACTGACCTCGAATATTTGAATCTTCAGGAGGACTACGGGACAAGCCAAAAGTACTTTGCAAAACCCACAAGAAAAGGCAGCAAAGTACAAGATGTGTTTTGAAAATTTTTCTAGCCCTTCTTAGCCCTTCAGTAGGGATGATGAGAACTGAAGGCTAAGAAAGAACAAGGGTTTTTACAAATATAAAGATTTGGGAATTGTATTTCTCTCTTCTTTGAAATGTTTCTTTTTAATTATTTTCTCTTCTGCCCGCAGCTGAAGCTCTCTGGGTATTTTACAACAAAGAATGAAAATATTAACAAGAATTAAAATTAATTTAAGAGAACACAAAAGAACATTAAAAGACAACAAAAATAAAAAGATCTGGCCAAGAATAAAAGAAAGGCACCTGAATGACCAGAGAGAACTTTAAAGGTTAACCTGGCAAATTTAACCTGAAAAAGATGGCAAATTTGGTGTCAGGCAGGCCACTGCAGGGAGGTTGTTCCAAAGCAGAAGGGAGGTTGTTTGGCCACCACTGAAAAGGCCTTCTCTCTTGTTGCCACCCCTCAAGCCTCTTGAAGGGTTGGCAACCTGAGGAAGTCCCTAGAGGCTTGGTGTTGTGCCTGGGTTGGTTGGGTTGGGAGAGGCACTTCAGCAGGTATTGTGGTCCCAAGCTGTGTAGGGTTTATAGGATAAGATCAGTACTTTGAATTGGGACTGAAAACATACTGGCAGCTGATGCAGGTATGCCTTTTATGTTTGAATTGGTCTTTTATGTTTGAACCTCCAGGTCCCAGTTATTAACCCGGTTGCTGCATTCTGCACCAGCCGCTGAGCCATCTTCAAGGGCAGCCCCAGGTAGAGTGCATTGCACTAATCTAATTTAGAGGTCACCAGAGCATAAATTACTGAAGCTGTCCTGCCCAAGTAGAAGCACAGCTGGGCCACCAGCCAAAGCTGGTAGAAGGCACTCTAAGTCATTAATACTACCTTGGCCTCAAGCGACAAAACTGGATCAAGGAGCAGCCCCAATCTATGAACCTGTTCTTTCAGGGGGAGGGCAACCCTGCCTTGAATGCTCCCTATCTGGTCAAAGGAATCACCCACTAGCAGCATCTCAGTCTTGCTGGACTGAGTTTCAGTTTGTTAGGCCTCATCCAGTCTGTTACCTGACATCAGTTTAGCACATCCACAGTCTCACTTACTGATGAAAAGAAGAAATAAAGCTGCATGTTATCAGTATGCTCATGCTAGCATAGTCCAAAACTCTGGATGACCACACTCAGAAGTTTCATGTAAATGATAAATAGCACGGAGGACAGAACAGACCCCCAAGGAACTCCATGCTGGATAATCCACGGGGCTGAACAATATTCCCCAAGCACCACCTTCCAGAGATAGCCCTCCATGTAGCAGTGGCACCATTGCAATGTAGTGCCTCCACTCCCATCTCAGCCACATGCTCCAGAAGGATACTATGGTCAATGGTATCAACAAGCCACCAAGAAGGTCCAGCAGAATCAACAGGGTCACAATCTCCTGTCTCTCCTGGCATAGGTCATCATACAGGGTGACTAAAGCTGTTTATATGCAAAATAAAGCTTGAATCCTGACTGAAATGGATCCAGATAATAAGTTCCATCTAAGAGTGCCTGGAATCAATGGGCAACCACCCT
Organism: Varanus komodoensis; assembly: GCF_004798865.1. Lineage (NCBI taxonomy): Eukaryota > Metazoa > Chordata > Lepidosauria > Squamata > Varanidae > Varanus > Varanus komodoensis. The sequence goes on from NW_025335268.1 coordinate 134,286,929, forward strand.
CTCTAGAACCTTGCCCAGGAAAGAATTTATGCTACAGGTCTGCAGTTGTTCACATTTTCTGGGTCAAGGGAAGGTTTCTTGAGAAGTGGTCACACCACCACTTCTTTGAGGCAGCACAGAAACACTCCCTCTTGTAAAGAAGCATTGATGACCTCCCTTACTTAGCTAGTTATCCCTTCCTTGCTGACTTTTATAAGGATCCCGTACAAAAGTGGTTGCTTGAACTTGTTCAAGCAGCTTGTCCACATCCTCAGCTGAACCTCATTCAATAAAACTGAACCAGACTGTGCTCCGGATAGCTCCACCAATTCAACTGTGTTGGAGTCCAAGCCCCAGCAGATTGCCCCCCCCACCCCAGCACACACACACACATTCCTGGAAGTGCTCAGCACATAGATTGCAGCAGATCAAAAGAGGTTCCAAGGTGTCTCTGGAACCAGACCATAATAAACCTGAAAATACCTTGAAAAGCTCTGCTGGATGGCAAAGAGAGGATTAGACAGAGGTAGTGAGGCAATGTTTCTTGGCTGCCCTGTGCCTATTTCCCCATGGTCAAAGAAGAAACTGTTGCACAAAGTAAAAGCTTTTATTGAACAGTATTAGGATAGAGAGGGTTAAAAAAGCACATGGTTGGGGTTGCTTGGGCTCCTGTCCTTGCACTACAGGCAACAGAGTAACAGGCTTCACCTCCTTGCTTGTTCTCCATGCTGCAAACAATTTCACCTATTAAGCAGCTTGCAAAACGACAGGAGCCCACTAGTGTGAGAAGGCAACAATTGCCTGCTCCTGGAGATACAGCTGGAATCCCATTGATTGCAGCAGCTGATCTCGCTGTAGACCTCACTTGTGGTCTGTGTGGCACTGTGAAAGAGGGCTATCTTTGCTTCAGTGCTTGTTGCAGGGATGGCCAGGGGGAGCTAATGAAGATACCTGGAAAGTAAAGAGTAATAGTCAGCAGTTGCACAACATAGTCTGTGGGTGTATTGCAGGATTTTGTGAAAAACTGGGTGGGAATGAGGGCAGCCTCTGAAGTGCTTACCTTGTTTTTGTCCCTTTCACCAGTGGGAGAGTAACACTGTTGAGACAATACTGACTCCTCCCTTTGGCAGATTGTTTTGGACTGTTTGTTCTGTTTCGTGTTCCTAGGTTCTGGTTCTGTAAAGCAAAAAGGGACATGAGTAGTAATGGCTAGAGAGGGGGATCTGATAATAACTAAAAAAAAGTGCATAGATGCCATCATGGCCGTGGTTCCTTCCCTTTCCATACAATCTATACCTGTATTTCCCAGCCTGGCAGCCTCCAGATATATTGGGACTACATCTCTAATAATTTGGAAATTATGGGACCTGAAGTCCGAAGATATCTGGAGGCTACCAAGCTGGGGTAGGCAGGTACGCATTTCTTCTCTGTCTCTTGAAGGACAAGCAGTTTGAGGATTTTTAGGAATGAAGGATTGTTTCATCCATGGAGTTTCACTCAGACATAGTTTTCATGCACTTCAAAGGAGCAGGGCAATAAGACCCAGGTTTTCAGCAGTTCTGCTTTGTTGTAGTTTCCAACCCACTTCCCTTGCTTACCTGTATGGGATGTTTTGTCCTTCTACTTTCCCAGCTTTGGGAAGGAAAAGACGATTCCTGTTGGATGATTGCACCACGAGTCTTCAGCTGAGGTGTCTGAGAGGATTCTGAGAAGTCAAGTTTAGCAAGGTGGTCCAACTGTAGGTGTCCTAAGGCCAGACTGTTCACAATTGGAGCTCTGGTCATGTGTGAAGGAACCTTTCTCCAGGGGAAGCATTGTCAGGTATGAATGATATAAGACCAGAGAAAGAGAGCTCCCATGAGTACATGACATCTTTGTTATGGTCATCATTTCCGGGATTACAGATATACATGCACTATGGAATCATTTCACTCCTATACACTATTTAGCTATTTAGCGGTGCAGAGGTGCAGTGGAGGACTTGCACTACCCATTTTGCCAGCCTTGTTGTACACTGGTGTAAGGACTGGAGAAGAGGTCTGAGAGAGCACAGATATTAACATAAGCATCCCAGCATACTTCCAACGCTAACTCTTCCTGGCCCTCCCCCTGCCTGATGATGAACATACACTAGCAGTGCTATATCTCAAGTTAAGCTGGCACAAGGAACAATGCCGTGGAGCTTGTCCATGGAATTCATCCAACATCATATCCAGGGAATAGGATTGAGCCTATTGTCCGTACATTCTGATTGCCTCTGCGCATCTTTCACTGCATAAACAAGTCCCAGAAGCAGCAAAATTCCTGGCAGTCAGCTAAACACACAACAGACTGTGCTTCCTAGTAAGTTTTATCCATGTAGTGTAAAAGTGACTCTGGGACTCAAATACTGTCCCACCCAGTGAGATATATCTACTGGGAATTACGGAAATGAAACAAAGTAAGATGAAATGAAACAGAATGAACAACAAAATAATCTTGCTAGTAACTCCATCATTCTGAAATAAGCTAGACTACCTTTTCCTTCAACAACAACACCTCTTCCACAAACTGCAATATGTGCTATATATAGTCATATGCCTATCCTAAAATGGTTAGGCTCCTACAAGCTCAACAATTGAATCATAATATTTTAATGGTCATGGGGAGATGAGGTACATAGGACAGCTGCTGCTTAAATAACTGCTAATGATGACTCAGATAACAGATGCACAGAGTGTACCATGGGAAGACTGTATTATGATTGCAGAACCATTATCCTAGTCTTTCAATCATATCCTTGTCTGCTTATGGGAAGCAGAGTACACACCTGTCTCTAGTTAGCAGCAGACTGACGGACTTCAGCATTTCTTTGTCTGTTTTCATCCTTTCTTCTTAGACAGGCACTCCAAAATTGAGGAAGTCACATGTGTGAGAACAGATTCATTGTTTGGATTACATGGTAATTACTTAACTGAATGAAGAACTGTACAATATTGGGAAGTCAGAGTAGGGGGAGAGTTAGAATGGATAAACCCCAGTGGTTCCACTCTGAGAAGAAGTCTAGTAAAAATTGAAACTTTCCTCATCCAAAATCAATCGAATCCAGGTGGAGTCCTTCACCTACCTTTTAAAGAATCTGACATCAGGAACCAGGATGATTTCTTTTTTTAATCCAGGATCAAGTGATACGTACCTCAGATACAATTATGTTCAGACTGGACATATACTTGAAGTTGGCTATTCAGAATAACGTGGGAAAATCTGCTTTATGTTGGCATCCCTAGACTTGTCTTCTGGTGAGGTCATTTCTACTCCATGAGAAGGGAGTTAATGTTAATACTCTTTTCCCTGTTCTTTTGGTCCTGGCTATGGACAACATAACCCTTTTTTGTTTTCAAAAAGTAACTATAGTTTGCACTATGTGGTTACATAAAGAACTTCCAGATGGACACTTCCTAATCAAGGCATCTGTTGAATTCTTGAAGAGCACAGGGACAGAATATCCTGTATGAGGAATGCCATTATTAATAATGATATTGTAACCATTCTTTTACAATTCCCCAAGAGATCCCTTTGTCCAATTCTGACAGAACCTTTCAGAGTCAGGCTCAGCCCAGGATATTCATTGGGAAAGTATATTAAGAAAGTAAATAAATAAAAATATTGACCAAGAAGATGATGGAAATAAGTATCTTATTTCCTACCAACTCATTTCATACCTGCCATTACCTACCTTCTCATTTTTTGTCAAACACTTTGCCAGTCAGCTAACAACCTTCAAGCACAAATTCTCAGTGTGAAAAAAGCTGATTGCATTAAGTTTACAACAGATCAGTAACCCAAGAAAAAGTTTTCATTTTTTTCCACCCTACATTGTTTCTTCCAAAAATAGACCAACATATTCTTAGTATAAAATATCCTCTCATTCTAGTTCTGTTCTATGTGTTTCTGCATAACAAATAAATCCATTAAATACAGGAAACTCTGCAGAGAGTTTAACCTTTAAGCTGTCGATGTCAAGGCTGCATGCTAATGTATGAATATGACTTGATGCCTCATCACTCAGTTATTCACAACAGAACATAGATGGATTGCATCCATTGTGTTTGAATTGGCATTTTTTAAAATATGAAAGCTCCGCTTGTTCAGTAATGGATTATCACATGCAAATTGTGACTTTACTTGAATGATGAGCACACATATGTGAACCCGGCCCATAAAAAACAGATGTTCAGTCAACAGGTATGTTGAGTACACATATAAAGGAAACTGACTTCATATTACTAGTCCAATTTTTTTATTGAGTGTGAAGCACAGAAAATGGGGAGTGATCATTTTTGATGCCTAGGTTTTCACATTTTGCCATGAAATAGATCTTTAACAGGGATCAAGTCTCTTGGAGAAATAAGATGGGGAAAAATTCAGCACAATGAAATGTCTTAGGTAGGTATGAAGGCCAGGCATGGTTGCCTGTATGCTTTTCCAGTAAGTAGTAAATTAGGACTAAATGATAAATAATAATTTGGGTATGTTTTGATTGGTTGTGGGCTCTGACTTATTTAAGTAGCCTCAGGATATGACGACATGGGAATGGTAAAGTATTATCCTTACAGCTGAGGCCTCAGAGTCCAAGATTGGAAGGCAACCTCTCCTGGGTGCAGGTGACCTGACCTACGGGGTATTCCTAGGGGATTGGGTCATGGGTAGGGATATTGAAGAAGTCCACAAGGGTCTCAAATGAGCCTGGATCTCTCAGAATCTGTTCTGTGGATTCCACAGCAGATCAACTTTCCCAGGTTGCACAGTGGCTGAAAGACGTGCATAGTGATTTTTAATTTGTTTCATATTTTGATTTAGCCATAGAGAAATACAAAACATAAAAAGCAGAAATCAAAATGTGCAAATTCCCCCATTCAGTAAAGCACAAAAATACGTGTTATGGGAGATTTGTACATTTTCAGAAGTACAAATGTGTGCAAATTCACACAAATCAGGGGAGGGCAGAGCAACAACCACGCCAAACTCCCCAAATCTCTATTTACTCTGTTTTCTATCCACAAATGCCTAGTCCAGCAGAACTGCAAACCTCATGCTGTCTTTGCATGAATACTCTTCCTGAACTCTTAATTCCGCAACCCCCTAACTCTAAGAACAAGGGATTGGGAAACTTTGAAGATGATGGTGCAGGATACAGCTCTGTGTTGAAAACTTCAGGGAATAGCAGTCTCGGGGCACATGATTTTCTTACTACATGACCCAAAAGTAGAAGAAGCCAACCACCCAAATCTCCAACATACTCATGTGGTTGTGTTTAAGTAGATCCTAGGACTGTTGAGACCTTGCTGAAGCTGCTGACCAGACGTTTGCATTTTCCTAGCCTAGTCCTGTCCTACTTTATATAGCTAATGCATATGTCATAATACCAGGAGAACAATCCTTACTTGGAAGGACGTTCTGTAGTGGTTTGCCTTCACTTCGTATGAGTATTGGAAGGGATCTGTTGCTCCAATTTGCAAGAAGCTTGGAGCACCACTATTATCAGTGACTGGGTGGACAGCATTCCCAGCTGCAGTGTGCCTGGCTCTTCTGAAGGGGATATCAGGGAAAAAACTGGGTCCTGATGTTTGCATACTGTAACAGGGAAAGTGCTGACTTGAAGGTGTGTGACTCATTCACAACATTTGTGAGCTGCACACATTTTCATTTGCAGTTAGGCAGCGGTATAAAACGTTGAGTGAGAAGCAGCCCTAAGACTCCATGACCAAACTACACAAGCTGGCTGCAAAACATGGATGCCAAGTCTCTGAGGCTGCCAGCAGAAGCGGCATTCAGAAAATATTCAGGAATACAGCTCATTCCAGGGGATCTCTCTCTCTCTCTCTCTCTCTCTCTCTCTCTCTCTTGGAGGTGATAGATCTACAAAGCATTCACTTTCCCTCATGCTGAGATGGAACACAGTGGCATTATATAGCTAATCAGCTAAAGAATATAAATCTCTTTCCTTTTCAATGTGTCCTCCACCCCAACCACCTTGTATTCGTCATCTCCTCTTGTTCTTGTCATCTTAAATCATATGGCATGCTTTTTCAGGTGAAGAAGTCATGTTTATGCTGTAAAGTGATATATACACATATGCTGCTCAAGAAGGAACAAATCAACACTGAACCATTAATTTATTTGAGTAAGGGTATATGTATTAACCATAAGCAGCTTTAAATGTAAGAAATATGTGCCACAGACCCACAGCTTCTGAGGATTCCAGAATCACTCTACCTGGTCATGGCAAGGAATTCTTTGTTCTACAATTACTTTTTCTTGTCTAAACAAACACATACACACCACAGTCGCTGGAGTTCGCACCCTCCCGACATAAATTATTTTGCTTTGTTTTTAGGAACATAGAAAAATATAGGATGATACCTCGTACTGGATCAGACCATTGGTCCACATGGCTCGTTACAGTTTCTACTGATGGGGAGAAGTGACAGTTCAGGGTTTCAAGCAGGAATCTTTTCTAGCCCTTCCTGGAGAAGCTGGGGATTGAGGCTGGGACCGTCTGCATGTAAACCACTAAGTCGCTTCCCTTTTTAAATACTAACTATAGTAGGAGTCCAGTTCTTGCTTTACTAAAACATAAAGAGCTCACCAGCTTTGTGAGCTTGTCCTTGCTGTATTGTTTTTGTGTCCCTCCTATGACAAAGCAAGATCTTTTAGCACCTAGACATGTCAACCCCAATCTCACCCAAAAGCAAAGCCGAAACTTATTACTGCATCAACCAAAAAAGGAGCTCCCATTTCTGGTAAGCTAAGGTAAATCTATCTTTGTTTGACATTAGTATGCTGACTCAGATCTTGCTAGGCGACAATGATAGGAGTTTGTGGAAGAGCTAGGTGTCTTGGAGAAGGATGAGCAATTACTGCTTAATATAAATAGATAGAGGTATTTACATCTATTGAATCAGTAAAAGTATAAATATATTTAGGATCTGACAGATTTGTTGCTGTCTAAATAGTAATGCAGGCTAAATGCTACCTCTAGAATCAGGGGCAGGATACCTGTGTACCCCAGTGGCTGGGGAACTTGGGGAGACAGGGGCTGTTGCACTCATGTCCTGCTTATAAGACCTGTGGGCAGCAAGATACTAGACCAGGTGGACCTCGGGATGGCTCACAACAATAAATAAATAAATAAATAAATAAATAAATAAATAATAACAATATAAAAACAATATAATTTGAGACGACCTGGCCAAAGATGAAAAATAAATAAATAATATTAGCAATTAAAATGACATTTAAATAAAAAGGTCTTTACCTGGCGCTGAAAAACAAATAACGACGGTGCCAGGCGGACCTCTCTGGGGAGCGCATTCCATAGATTGGGCGCCACCACAGAGAAAGCTCTCCTCCGAGTACCTACCCTCCTAATTTCTTTCACGGAGGGTTCCCGGAGAAGGGCCTCTCCCGCTGATCTCAAGGGCTGGGCGGGCATATATGGATGTAAGCGCTCCTTCAGGTAACCAGGACCCAAGCCGTTTAGGGCTTTATAGGTCATAACCAACACCTTGAATTGGGCCCGGTCTTCAATGGGGAGCCAGTGAAGCTGATGGAGAATGGGAGTCATGTGAACATAATGCCCAGTCCCCGTCAGCAGCCTGGCAGCTCTATTTTGAACCAATTTAAGTATCCGGACCGTCTTCAAGGGCAGCCCCATGTAGAGCGTGTTACAGAAGTCAAGTCGGGAAGTCACCAACACATGTGTCACTGTCACCAGGCAGTCATTCTCCAGGTAGAGCCGAAGCTGAAAGTGCTCCTCATCACCGCTGTCACCTGAGCTTCCAGTGAAAGCTCTGGGTCGAGGAGCACTCCCAAACTGTGGACCTTGTCCCTAAGAGGGAGTGCAACCCCATTCAGGACTAAGTTCAGGCCCCCTTCCCCGAAGCCCAATCTGCCAACTAACAGGACCTCTGTCTTGTCTGGATTGAGCTTCAGTTTATTGGCCCTCATCCAGCCCATTACCTCAGCCAGGCACCAGTTCAGTACAGCCACTGCCTCACCTGGATTGGTGGAAAACGAGAGGTAGAGCTGG
>NW_025335268.1:134916726-134929927 GCF_004798865.1 Varanus komodoensis
TGGAGAACTATTACAGTTGGGTGACAAGGGCAGTGAGAAGAGTACTCAGTAAGGGAGGCCGGTCATTGAGGATACTGGAGGCAGGACTGCATAAAATTGGTGTACAATGGCACCACCTGGCTGTACCAGTTGCAATCTCAGCTGGCATATTCTGCACTAGTTGAAGCTTCCAAGCCTTCTGCAAGGGCAGTCCCACATATTAGAATAATCCAGTCATGTATATGCTAAGTGTATACATTTATAAATCAGTACAAGTGTTACAAAACACAGTAAGTCTCTAACCTCTTTCCAAAGGAAACTAAACTCAGGTTCAGTACAGCATCCCTAGAAAATTTTGCCACTTGGAGAATTAGAGTGCTCTTACAATATATTTACTGTTGCACCGTCATAGCCCCACGATCCACAGATCCATGCAGAAAAAGTATGACTTGTTTACCATAAAGTAACAGTTGTTACTTTTACAGTTCACAATGAAGATGCAACAATTTTCCAGCATGTAGTAACAGTTACTAATTGTTTAGCTCTCCCAGATGTTTGCAGAAAAACCAATTAACCAAACCTAATCTCATGCAAAGTTTGCATGCAAAGAAAATAAACCTGCTGAGAATTCTTGTTGCGATCAGCTGTTGTTTTTCAATGAACACTATGTAAATTCATGATATTTGTCATATTGCATCTATTCTTAAATATTCATTACAACTCTGGAGTGAATTACGTAAAACTATCACTTGCCCAGACAAGAGTAGTGATGCATGTATTTTCCTGTCACTTGAGAAGGTGGATCATGCAAAACACTGATTGTTGGCTTGATGACAGATGTCACTGCATTTAAAAAAAAAAATTGGTAGGGTTGAGGCCTTTCATTTAAACAAGAAAGCATAGAGCTTATCGCTTGTCACCCAACCCAGTGCATATTTACTTACAAATTAGTCTCATGAATTGCAGTGGGATTTAACTGATATGCACACATTTAGATTGCAGAAAAACTGCTTCAGATCAGAGTCTTTCTTCTGAGTAAGCATGTTTAAAATTGTGCTGCATTCTGTTTACAAGCTCCTATTTAAGCTCACTTCTTTGCAGTAGACCCCTTTACAATCTTGGGCATGTTACCTGAGATAAAACATGCTTTAAGAATAGGCATTTTCATGTTGCAGCATTGGAATAATGACCTATCTAAGGATATAGTTGCACAAGGCATGCATCATGTTTTGGACTGTCTGAAATTACCTGCTGACATGACACCAACATCCTGTGCGAATGTTCGGATATTAACATTTACACATTCTAATTCATGTGTTCTATTTATAGTAGGGAAGATGCTGTTTCTAGCAGGAGTAACAATTACTATATTTTTACATGGAAACATGACAAAAATGCATGTCTTTTAAAGTACACCTTCTCACACAAAATATTTCTGATATATTTCAGATGATACTTGAACTAACACCTGGACAAAATGATGACATCTAATTTCATACACACATACACACCGGTTTTATGTCTGTTTATCCTCCAAGAAACAGTTTGCAGGAGAGGATGACATTGTAATGAAAGAACTGGTTTGGCACCTAGAGAATGTGCCCAGCCCTGGGAACTGTGATCATTAACATGCCTACTTTGTAAGAAGTCACACCTTTTTGTGTGCTTTCGTGTGCTGAGACTGTAATGAGCCAGTTTGATGTGGTAGTTAAGAGTGCAGGACCCGGTCTCAGGCAATCTGAATTCTAGCTCCCACTCAACCATAGAGCTAATTTGATGTCACAGGGCCAGTCATAGACTCTCAGGCCCAACCTCTCAGGCCCAGCCTACCTCTTCTTACAGTGGAGCCCCTTTTTATTTATATTATCTTTTTTAAAAATTTTCCAAGGAACTGAGGATGCTTACATAATTTTCTGCCTCCTCTCAGTCTTATCCTCACAACCTGACACTGAAAGCATCAGACAGAACTTATACTCAAAGCCAGGCTTGTTCAAGTCAGATCAGGCCATAAAGTGCCTGCTTGGAGTCCCAGAATTCAAGTTGCATCTGACTGAAGTTTAGTTAATTTTTAATTATTACATTTATGCCCCACCTTTTCCCCTCTTGCAAAGCAGCAGACATGGTTCTCCCCCAATAGTCACCCTAGGATGGAAGTGAAAGTCAAAGGCATGAGATGATTCTGCAAATACATCCCACCATGAACATTTTAAATTTTGGTATGCACAAACTGAAAGTGATCAAGACAAGTGGAAATGTTTAGTGCAAAATCTGATCTAATCTTGTCCTTGGCCAATTTACAGCAAGGAAAGATGTTTGTTTTTCCATTTTTTTCTTTAGATGGAAAGTTGATTTAAAAATTTTAAATAATGAAATGTTTGCACAATTTAAATTGGCTTTTAGCAATAGGATTAGACTATTATGTTTATTCTCAGTGACAATGGCAGCAGGTGGTAGTGGTACTCTCCAGAAGTTAAAATCGGTTTGAAGAAGTCTTTCTCTGTTTGTTTCGATTTTAGAGTGGCCTATTCCCAACCATCTCCAACAAGAGCAGCAGTAAACCACTGTTATAGGAAGGCAGGAGTAAATAGGAGAAAGACATTTTTCATCTCTTCTCAAAATACTGGTGTCAGAAGGGTGGGGGAGGAGGAAAAAATGCCTTGCATGTTTGTCAAGGACTTAATTACTTTCACACTGTAGAAAAGCAAAAGAAGAGTCTCGCCCTTGCATCATCGTTCATTTTACACATTCAGCTGTCTTTGGTAATTAAAGACAAATCACAAGTTCTTTTTAGTTAAATAAATAAAGAAACAAAGGATAGCTCAGTTCTCTTTTCCTCCTCACCAACCCCACTTCTCCTTTATTAGTCATTGCTTCATATCTGGACCAGTTTTTCCCCTGTTCAGCTGTTACTCTGCTCAAATTCTTCCAAGCCCCCTCCCAGTTTTCCTACTTTCTTTCCATAGCCTTGTTTTACATTCTCAGCTGCCCACAAATCCTGACCTTCTTAAGCATCCTTCTATCATCATATTTAGACTAAGTGATATGTGGATATGCCTTTCCCCAGAGAATATAGCTAATTTTCAGCACAGGAGTAATTCCAGCTGACTCCATTCATTTACTTGTGCATTAACATTTCAAGAATATACATTCCTATGCTGATCTCACAGCTAAAGTTGAGGGCGGCTGTTGGGGAGGACTGGCATTTTAAATTAAACCCTGTTGATACATGACTGCTAATTTAATAACATTGAAATCCTAGTATATATTATGTATGGGACAGTGCTTGCATTGAAAAGGATACATAAAAATAATTTTGTTTGGGACTGCAGAATGTCCTGAGGTGACCTATGAAAAGAGATGGAAATTATACTCTATATGCCTCAAGTGTAGTGACTCTGAACAGTTCTATTTATATGCAAACCAAAGTCCAGTTTTTTTGCAATATAGGCAATGTGCATAGTATCATTCTTTATACTTATTTCTGAAAATATTTCTGCTCTGCCATATATCACAAGTTTTGGGAAGAGATATAGTGCCAACTCAAGGTTGATGTGCTAGATATACTCAGAGAGTCATTTACCATTGCCAGCAGAAGAAGGTGATTAAGTTTGGATATGTGATGCAAATTTGTGGTACCACTTCATGTTCAGTCTGAATATGTGAATGGGGTGTCTAAATGATCTCATACTTTATAAAGGACCTGAGATGGGAGAGAGTAGGGGCCTTGAAGTTGCCCATAAAAAAATAGCACCTGGACAGCAGATTAAGCAGGGACACAGGTAAAATGAGAATAATTATTTAAATGGACAGCAAAGAAAGCTGGCAAAAAAGAAGTACTAGACGTAAGCTTCACAAAGACCTTGAATCAACAGAAAACCAAACCAAATCAAGCCAAAATTTTATCTGAAAGTAAAAACGATGAAACTTGGGCTGTTGTGCTTCAGGCACATCATGAGAAGGCATGACTCACTGGAGGAAGGCTACAACTGTGCTAGTTCTGCATTGACATTTTGGTAGCATAACTGCCACATATATAGGCTTTCTGTGATTTAGTTTACCGTGGGTTGGATCCAGACTAAATTCATTGCATATACTCCCTGAAATCATTGGGAGATGGCTTAATAATGATCTCACAGCTAAAGCTGAGGGCGGCTGTTGGGGAGGACTGGTATTTTAAATTAAACCTTGTTGATACATGACTGCTAATTTAATAACATTGAAATCCAAGTATGTATTATGTATGGGACAGCGCTTTCATCGGAAGTGGTACATAAAAATAAAAAAATAAGTTAAACCCTGCTTTCTTCAGGTTAGTCTCAAGAAAAGCTCCTTTATAAAACCCTGCAGAAACATTCCCAGTCTGTGTAGAAAGTACTGCAGGACTAATGGTTTGTCTGGATATAAGACAGCTTCATATATTCTGTACCAAGATTACAAAGCCTGAAAATATGATTTATTTTTGCTACTATCAAAACAATTTAGGGAATGTGCAATTACTTCTGTACGCATCTCTTATCCAAGACCAAAACCTTCTGAGATTTGCTTTTAGCTCAGAAACAAAATCACATGAGGCCACTCTGTTTTCCTTCTGGGAATTAATTAAACTGGAAGGAAGATTTGAACTATGGTAAATGTTGTTTTTTCTCCATGAAGAAAGCTGATAGATCTTACTATGCTTGTCTTACATTTGATAGTAATTTGATTGTGAGCATTTAGAACCCAAATAAAGGATTGAAGTAGGCAGAGAATTTAACTCTGCAGAGGATACATATTTTGTTCTGCTGTCCTGTTAGAGAAATAACATTGGCATACTCAATATAGGGGGCAAAACAGCAAAAGTGCTGCTAGGAGCAGAGGTAATTTCTATCATTAATTTTCATTGCCCTTCAGATGTTTCATTACTTCTAAGCAAAAAGACACATTATAGCAGATGGATGCTCCACTAATAAATGCTGGAACAATGTTACAATACTAAATATTTTTTTTTAATTAAGAGTGTGTGTGAATCACTTTGAAGATGAAACAGGCATTGAAACAGAAATCTTATTTTTAATTTTAACCAGTACCTCTGTATAAATCAAAGATTTTCACACACTGTTAAAGTTGCTGCCACTTCTTAGCACAACACAAGAACCAGGTCTCCATGTTTGACTTATATGGTGAAGGGAGCATAGAAATAGCAATTTGCTAGCAACTGTAAGACCAGGTGATAAGGCTGATGGTGCATCCAAAAACATTTCTAATGCTGTGCGTTCAGAATATGCTATCAAAGTTTTGCATCCCTGAAAGTGCCTAATTGCAATGTCTTCATTTTCTGGTGTTCAACACATTCGATGAGAAGGGAAATTAGTGTGTATTCCTAATTGAAAGAGCCTTAGTGGAAAATTACTTCAGCCATGGCTACCAGTTATTTATTGCTAGTGGATGTTGTATGTGTATTTGCAAATGGCCCAGAAGATGCTCCCACATGCAGCCCAATCCTATGCATTTTTGCTACGTTTACTCGCTTCCAGGTATTTTCAGTTATGGCATACATTTATAGTTAGCGATCAGGGCACTTTTGTATCTGCTTTTTCACATGCTACATTCATCTATCTGGTAAGGCTGGCCTTCTTGCCTTCTTTTATGGCATCAGGTCAGACTTCTTGGGCAGACAGAAGGAAACTGTACATGACATGGATGCCCATTTGAAATCTCATTTCTGCTTTTGTACAACAGTCACATATGTCAGCAATTTTATCAACAGATGCCCTGCCTGTACTTCAGTTCAGTGCTGTACAGTGATAACATTGCATCATGTCTGACAGTGATGTCATTAACATGACATTTTATGCATCTTTTCTTTCAACTGAAATCACTGAGTGGCCCTTCAGATGCTGCTGGACTGTAATTTTATATATATATATATATATATATATATATATATCCTGCCTTTTTCCTACAAAGGACTCAAGGCAGCTTACATCATCTCTCCTCCTCCATCTTATCCCAACAACAACCCTGTGAAGTAGGTTGGGCTGAGAGTCTGTGAACGGTCCAAAGTCACCCAGTTGGCTCCATGGCTGTGCGAGGACTGGAACCCAGATTCTCTGACTCCCAGTCCCATGCTCTTAACCACTACGCCACACTGGCTCTCATTTCTATCAGCCTTGGCTAGCATAGACAATGGTAAGGATTAGCAGAAATTTCAGTGCAACAATATCTGGAAGGCCACATCCATGATCTATCCCAGTTATGTCACTGAGTCTATTTCCAAAAGCCCTGTGCATGTAATCAATTTGGACCTTGGACAAAAGAGATCTGTCTCTCTCTTCTAAACAGCCAGCTGCATGGGAAGGAAGAGGGAAACAAAAAGGGAGTGGCAACGAGAAAAAATAGTGACTTTTGGCTGTGGCCTGGCCTAGCACATGTTGCTCCCCCACTGATCACCCACACATAGCCCCCCAACAGATTACCTATGATGGAATATTGTCCACAACTGACAAAAAGCAAAGCACTGGAAAAATATTTAAAAGTACAGAAGGGCATTCACTCTTGCACATGTTAATGTAGCACCTTCTTGGAAGGGAAATTCAGGGGATACCTTTTTCTAACAGATTATGTTCTTGTGATTCAGAAGAAAGTGAAACTGTAAGCCATGACTTTCTTTCTGTCACTTTTATAAAGATCTTCATAATAAGCTAGTTAATCCATTAATTTCTCAGTATCCAGGAATATCATCTGATTATGTCTTTTGTCCACTCTCTCATACAAGAGTTTGTTATATGGAATTGTAGTTAAATTTCTGCTGAGACCAAGGAGAATATCAACTGCAATATTATTACAACCTCTGGTCTGTCTGGTTCTGTTTTATTTTACCAGTTATTTAATCTTTTAGGACTCTTTAAGACTTTACTTCTATTAATGATGGTCTTGCATTTTTACTTAGTATTCTAGCTGTTGCATAAGTTTTATTGTAAACTCTGTTGATCAGTTCAATAACACTGACTGAATGTAAAAAGGTTGCCCACCCTGATCTATAGCAACTCTCTATAATTTGAGCCAGATGTCTTTCCTAGCTCTTCCTGGAGGGAATGGGGCTTGGGACCTTTTACAGTCAAAGCATTAGCAATATCACTGAGCATTGGCTTTAATCATTAAGCATGAAACACAATTTCCATTTACAGTAAAGAATGGTAGCAACTGAAATAGGTTGGGCTTACTGTGCAACAAGCTCCTGCTCCATATATTGTAAATACTTTCTTATCAGAATAATTCATGATGTAGGAAACTTGTCAGAAAATCGGCATGCACATACAAGGCTCTGCATATTCCTGAAGAAATCTACAGGCAGCAGCTGTCTACAGGCAGCAGCATGGTACCAAACAACTCACTGTACATACCAGTACAGCTGTGACTTATTTGGTGACAAAGATCTTGTTCCAATGAGATGTCAGAGGCTGGCTTCCATGAAAACACTGCTTATGCAAGTGTTCTACTAGTTCAGAATGTTGTAATTTGTGAACAATGAGCTCATTCTTCCGTGGAAATATAAATGTGCACATTTTCAGATTACAGAAGCAAACTTATGAGATTTTTCTGCTTCTGGGTAATCATGCACAGACAATAAGACAACTTGCACAAACAATGCTTTTGTGCAAGTCATCCCCTAGCCTTTCACTCCAAGTTCCCTCAGTATTTATCTAGTTCGGAGAACAGCAGGTTTTGCTCCAAAGTAGTTTGCCTGTAGGTCACTGCTTTGACAGATTTGCAGGCGTATGTTTTAGTTGGCTTGTAA
This sequence comes from Varanus komodoensis, assembly GCF_004798865.1. Lineage (NCBI taxonomy): Eukaryota > Metazoa > Chordata > Lepidosauria > Squamata > Varanidae > Varanus > Varanus komodoensis. The sequence goes on from NW_025335268.1 coordinate 134,924,483, forward strand.
CATTACCTGCCACATGATTGTTCCTTGTATGTTTACTCAGAATTAAGTCTTGTTGAACCCAGTGGGGCTGCTTCCTAGTCTATAAGATTAGAACTGCAGCCTGGGAATTCCGAATGGCCATTGTTTGCATCCCTTTTCCATATATTCATGGGAGTATCTAAGGTCATTCCATCCCAAGACCATCACAAGCAGAACAGGAAGAACACTTAGGTCATTATTTACTTATTTATCTGGAACATTCTTATATAACCCGTCAGGCAAAAATGCTTTCCTAAGTGGGTTCCAAATTAAAGCAAAATAAAACACAACAAACTGAATAGTATGATAAAACATAACAATATCAGAGTAAAAACAAACATACAACAAAAGCCAACACTTAGAACAACTTAAATTCAGAACTTTAAAAGCTTAGGTGCATAAAAAGCTCTTTTCCTTTTGTTGAAAAAAGAACAAAGTAGACATCAGGCAAGCCTCCTTAGGGAGCACATTCTGTAAGAAGAGCACCACCATGAAAATGCTGCTTTCCTCCTCACATCAGATGGTAGGAAGGAACAATCCAGAGCACAGCCTCTCCTCATGATCTCCATGCACATGTACAGCTTGTGAGAACAACGGCCCCTTTGAGTACCTAGGTGTCACATACACAAAACATTCTCAAACAGCGACGTCTTCCCCCCATGGCCCACTGCTGCACTGGCATTATTACAGCCACCATGCTCTTGTGCTGATGACACAGACCAGCCTGCATACCTGCAGGACACAGAGACCAGGAAGCTCCTTTCTGCTCCTGGTGCTCTCAGCCACATTCCCATACTCATGACAGTTTGCACCACAGCTGCGGCCTGCCACATTGTGCTCCAGAACCACAAAAGGACTCCACAGCTGCCACCCTGCTGTCTATCTGAACATTGTTCAAGGCACAAGTCTGGCCCTGAAGGCACAGGAGAGCCTGACAACCATTCACCTGTTCTACTTACCATTGCAGGGACTCCTTCTGTGGGCCTCAATCCCACTCCTCCCCTTATACCACCTCCTGGAGACTTGTATTTTCTTCCTTTCAGAAATCTATTCATTTATTTGCATTGAGCTGACCTTTGACTGTAAGATTTATTTGACTGTAAATTTTATCTATCTATCAATGGCAATGGTGAGGTGTGGACATATTGGCTCCTGGCTGAGACTGGAATGCTCCTCTGGGTGCCACCTTAGCTGGGGTCATTTCAGTTGCCCTGCAGAGGCTCCATAAGCAAAGAAACCTTAGCCAAGACAACATCCAGCAGCCCCTGACATTTATTTATTTATTTATTTAAAACATTTTTATGCCGCCCCATTCGCCGAAGCCTTGGGGCGGCTTACAACAATAAATAAAAGTAATTATAATATAAATTACAATAAATATAAACATCAAAAATCCAAAAATACAATATAAAATGTGCCCTGGAGAAGGCTGGGGAGGGGATGTCACTGGCTCTCCCAGTTGTAGTTCTATGGGATTACAATTTGCCACCACTGCTCCACAGAGAAAAGAACACTCATTTCTTGGGGCACTGTGTTTCCTTTATTTGCTGTTGGAGCCTAGCAAGGATTGGATCTTTCAGAACAACCCTCCCCAATCTGGATTATTCCAGATGGATTGCAACAATTTCCTCAGCCACTGGCCATTCTAGATATGAATGCTGAGAATTACAATCCAAGCATTGAAAGGGGCACAGGGTAGGAAATGCTACTGAAGACAAAGGACAAGGGGGTATGGATGCTGCTTGTGAGCCCAGGGGATCAACTTTCCATTTGCCTCATTAATCAAAAGGAGCACATCAAATGTCAGTAGCACAAGAATAATGGACATCTGGCACTCTGAAAGCCAATAGGAAGTCATCTCTTATTTTTCCCTTCTTATGCTTTTATGCTTGGTCTTAAATTGTATTGGCGTTGAACAATCAATAAAACTAGTCATTAAATAGGAAAATAATGAGGCTGACTTTTGAAGATGCAATGAATTTCATTCTTTTAAGTTCCCGTCTCAAGCTTTGCTTCTCAACCACGAGAATCACAAAGTGCAAAACAACTTTATAAACTAAATGTCAGAGGCCAAGGGAAGACAGAAACATATACCCAGGGGGGATATGGGGAAGGGGCTGAGAGCCGTGCTTTGACAGAGCAGCAATTGTCTGCAGAGGAGAAACGGCAAAGATAATCGAGACTGAAAGACTGTTTGCATTTGGGCAACATACTCCGCAACGAAGCAAAATAACCCCCCACCCGCGAAAAAAAAACCCCTTATATATGAAATTCACATTTGTGCAATATGTCCTTCCACCTATACGCTAAAGCTGGAGTTGAATTACACGCGATTCTCCCTCTATATACGTGCGCAGAAAAATTACAGGAATAACAATATAAGTAAAATTTGAATCTCTTATAAAACTAACGAATATGTTGCAAAATGAGTTTTCGTATACAACAACCCACTACATTTGATTCCTTTTATAAGTGACGGAGGCTTCCAAAATCTCTAAGTTTACATTCCGACGAGCATCAGAAGCACTCAAGTTGCATCTTCGCCGAAACCTTTCCCCGGAAGTGACGTCTCAATCACAGCTCGGCTCTGTCTACCTCAAGCGCCGCGAACAAAAGGGATTTTCAGTCTTTTCTCGAGACACACGCACACACCCTCCTCACCAGCCACCGGCCTCGGCCTCCGATTGGCTACCAGGACTCTCGGGGCCCTCAGCTAGCTCGTTTGGCCCGCCTCCCCACGCGCCGATTGGCCCAGTGGCTTGGCTGGCGAAGGCGACGGTTGGTGGCAGGCCGCGTCAATCGCGGACTGCTGGCGGAGGCTGGATGGAGAGTGGGGCCGAGCGGGGACAGCGGTGGTGGCTGCGACGAAGGCGGTGGCGGCGCGGGCGACGGAGACGGGCGTCGAGCTGAGGAGCGCTCCAGTGAGGTCGGTGAGGAGCGCGATCTGGCGTGGCTCCGGGGGCGTCGTCTGGCCGGGCGTGGAGGGGAATTCCGGGGCGCGCACGCGTTCGGGAGGCATTGGGAGCCGGCGAGGGGGAGTGGTGGGAGCCGCCAGGAGGCCCGCCGGGCGGTGGCATGGGAGGGGTCGGAGCTGGCAGGGCGGGCGGATGGGGGGAAGGAGAGGGAGGGGAGGGCACATCCGAGTTCTCCTCGGTGGAGAGCCGAGCCGAGACACTGTAGCGGCCGCGGCCATCGCGGGACTTAGGGGGCCGAGCTTCGCGGGAGAGGATGGCGTGGTAAGAGGCTGAAGCGGAGGTAGCTTGGTACCTTGACCCCAGTGTTACAGTCTCACCAGGTACGAAAGGAAAGAAGAGATCGAATTATTCCAAAGGGGTGGGGAGGATGGGTCCTGCGCCGCTTCACACGGTCGAATGTTTCGAATGTCACTTGTGGATGCGGTACACGCACATCTCCTGTCGTACTGAAAAAGATAGTGGCAGCGGTACGATGTGGGAGATCGCCCTGCGGGTCTGGGACTTGGCGATGAGGGGGATGGTGGCTCCTTGGGCGTCGTTGCTTGTTTTGATTCAGGTTTTAATTTCCAGAACAAAATGATGTGCTAATCAAGATTCCTCCCACTGCATCCCAAGAGAATAAGGACGGCTATAGCAACTTGGCAATACAGTTTTGAAGCACTGTGCACTTTGGTGTTTTACAGCTGATCAAGTTCTTAAGTTATGATTGGAATGGAAGAAAGTATGCATGTTCAGTTGTCATAGGTGATAAAGTGAAATGCTGGTATGAGAGCAGTGAAGAGTGCTGGAAGAAAGAAGTATTAGAAGGGTGATTGTCAGTTAGCTACCCCCCTGCCCCCCCCTCTGAGAAGTGCTTTTGGTGAGGGCAGTGGGGAAATTATATTTGTAGCTGTAGGAGTGGTGTTTAACATGTGCACAATTTTGTGAAGTGGCTGGATTTTGATGAATTGGAGCTGCTTGAGGGCAAGATAATGGGAATGAAAAATGTTAGGGAATATTTTTAAACATCAGTCAGGGTAGTGTTTGCTAGGTCTCCACACCCTTGAAAACAACCTGAGACTAGGAAAAACCCATGCTAAAAAATTCTAGGAATCCTCTTAAAATGTGTCTGTTTACCAAAGGACTGACTGACAAGCCATTTGTACTTTGCAACCAGTTGTTTATTATAGGTCAGATTTTGTCATAACTCCTTAAGTGGCGCTGTTGATTTATGTTTTAATATACTCTCACTATTAAACAGTTGTTAGCATGCCAGCTGCAATGAAAATTTTCTTTGTATGACATGCAAACAATAACACACTGCTGAAAAACATCAAAAACAGTTTTTAGGATTCTGCTATGCTGCCAAATCTGAACCATATTGGTGATAAGATAATATGTGTGATGTGGCCATTGCCAAAAAGGGGGGGGGGGTTAAATATTAAAGAGTTAAAATGATCTTCTAGTGGCTAGTGTGAAGCACTTGTTCTTAGTCAGACATTTAAAAGATCAAAGTACTATATTTAATAATGAATATATGTCGGCCTTTTCACTTTTACCTTATGATCAGTGTCTTCAAAAATTGTCAGTGTAACTTTCTTGTACCACTTCTTCCTCTTGCTTAGCTCTTTTATAAGTGGGAGCTTTTGCATTTTACTGCTTTGTAGAATGTTTGTTGAAGGCGTGCTTAGTGACCATAGTAGCATAGAGTCACTATATGTTTACTCTGTGGTTATTGCAGGCATCTAGTGTCAGAAGCCTTATAAACAAAGCATGGAATTGTAAAAGCAAATGCACCAACTTAAAGAAATCAATGTATGTTCTTTTAACTTGGTGTGTATCAAGATGTTACTATAGCATTGATTCACAAGATATAGTACAGACTTTCCCAACCTGGCACCCTCTGGGTATGTCAGACCACAGGTTCCAGCATCCCCAGTAAGCATGGTCATAGGCATGCTTACTGGGGTAGTAGAGGTTGCAGTCATATTGGGAGGACACTAGCTTGGCAAAGGTTGATGTGGTAGTTCTTTGTTTTAACTTGGAAGTAAACAGAAAACCAAGATCTAGATATTTAGGAAAATATATTTCGAAAACATATAATCCATATACTAAGAAATAAATTTGTATGGAGCTAACATTGGCCTGTAAGTTTCTGAAACGCACCTTACTAAATGTGGATGTTGGTGATTTTCTTTTTCCATTGCTATTGTGTTTCTAATTTTTAGTAATATACAAGCAAGAAGTAATCATTGAAATGTTTCATGAATGTCTGTTTGCTTACACACTTCAGTATAAAAGTGCAGGTGACTTAAAAGATGGAAACACAAAGCATACTAAACATTTAAGGAAAAACAGTGATCTGGATTATGCAAAGAATTATAATTTTTGAGAAACCATAGTGCAAAAGGCTACTGTAGGGTCTACCATCAATAATGTTTCTATCACTACCTTAGCACATTACTATCCAATC
>NW_025335268.1:134930027-135056722 GCF_004798865.1 Varanus komodoensis
AAGTGTGTAAGAAATTATTGTGCTCTGTAGTAAATTGGGAACTATTGCTGATACATACACAAAAAGATTAAATGTATTCTGAAAAGTTCTTATTGCAAAGGAAGGTGCTTTTATTTCTGATTTTAATCTTCTCAGTGGCTTTTGAGAATGAGTGAAAGTGCTGTCCTGGTGGAAACTGAGTGAAAAGGGATGTTTGATTGCAGTACCCAGGGGTTAGTTCTAGGCAGGAAATATGTAGGATCCCTTCCTTGTCTGCCAACAGATATATTACATCCACCACCTTACGTTCAATGGAAGGCAGTTTTGCACTTTTTAAAAAATCTTATGACTGCTTCTGAAAGATGTGGAAGAACCATACCCTGAAGTCCAAGTGTTTTTCTGATCTAGGTGTAGGTTTCATATGATGGTACAAAAACACAGCTTTCCATTTATAATAGCAGGAGAAATGCTCAACCATCACTAAAAGCCACGTTTGACTTATTTTCAGTTTCACCACGGTGCATTTACAGTTGTATACTGAAAGCCCTTGGAAGGCTGGCTGGAATCTTAAAGTTTGTTACTTGCGGATTATAGAGTTAAAATCCTCAGAATATGAGATGAGAGGAACTAAAGAGAAGTTTTAAAATGTTAACAAAAGCTTTATATTTTAGGAATGATTTGTGAGATGTGAACTAGAACTTAGCTTCTTCAAGTGGAGGATACTAAACCACTACCCTAACCACCACGACTAAGATGGGGCTGCATATAGACTAATTTGTTCACAATTATGAAGAACCAGGGGACAAATAAAGAAAAGAAGGACCTGGTAGCACAATTTGGAAGCACTGAAAAAGGGGTACCAGGGGACTAAGTGCACCAAAAAAATGAAATGGGACAGTATCTCCATCTTGATCATTTGATCCTCTTGCCTTTAAGTGCTGAATTGATACTTCTCAGTGTCCTTTGCCTTTCTAATACATCCCCAAGTCTACAGGTAATCCAGAAAGGAAACCTTACAAGGGGCTTTTTCAAAGCAGGAATATTTGCTAGTTTGGAGAGCTTTGGAAATATGCACAAATATAATAGCTGGGGGGGGTAAATTGAGAGGGAAAATTTGTGCAAGCTGAAGGGCTAAGAAGTTTAATGTTATTTCTAGGAGTATGCAAATTTCCTCTTCATTTACTTTCCAGCTGTTAAATTTGTGTAAATTTCCCTTCATTTGCATCCGAATCTAATAAGGACCCCCCCTCCCCTTTCTGGTACACCTGCACTTTTGGTCAACCCTCCAGCACCATTGTCAATGCTTCTGACTGGCACTAATGGATTTCTCTTTCTTTTCCCATTATTTCTCCCCTGGTGCTTTGCAACTATGTGCAAATTAGTTGATAGGCAGTCTCCTCTTGTCAGTTTCCTTGTATATTGTCTACTCAATTTTTCTGTTCCTTTGACTGCTGAAGCATACCAGAAAATTAATTAGCAAAGACTGAACGTATGGGTCAACTGGAAGACAGATCAGTAATAAGGTAAGATATGATACCATATGATAGACAGAAAGTAGCAGTGAATTGAAGTGAGTCCTGATGACAGTGAAAGTAGAAATGCAAAATCAGAACTGCAGCTGGATATTAAGAAATCAAAACTCATTAATCAAGAAGAAGTATATAACCTCCCAGTTAACAATGAATTATTTAAATTGTGAAAGATTTTACATACCTTGGCTCATTCATTAATTCAAAGGAAAACCATTGCTGAAAAATTGGAACACTGAAACATAGAAGGCAGCAGTGAAGGAACTAGAAAAGATAATCAAATTTAAGGTCTTTTCACTGGAGACCAAGGTCAAGATCATCATGTGTTCCCCATCACTGTGTATGTGTGTGAAAGCTGGATAGTGAAGAAAACTGACAGGAAAAAAATGATTCACTCAAAACACAATGCTGGAGGAGAGCTTTGTGAATACCCTAGACTCACAAAAAGAGTGTGTCCTAGATCAAATCAAGATAGAACTTTTGCTAGAAGCAAAAATGAGGCTGTTGTACTGTAGATCATCTGAGAAGGCAAGACTTCCTGGAGGAAGCAGTCATGGTAGAAAAAGTCAAATGCAGAAGAAGGAAAGAAAGAACAAATGTGAGATGAATTTTTCCTTAGAGTAATTTTTCCTTACATCAGCTGAGCAGGGATGTCATAGATAGGAAATTCTGAAAGGCTTTCATTCACAGGGTAGCCATAAGTCAAAGATGACCTGGCAGTGCAAAACAGCAACCAGAATGAAGAAAGGTCTGGGACAAGGAGACAAGAAGTTCTGCAGCAAATTCCCCTTAGGGCATGTGCCAGAAGCAGCAGGAGGACCTAGGGAGAAGAGGGAAAAGCACCCTGTGGCAAGCCCATTCATCTGTTGGGCAAAATGTGTTCCGTGAACAACCCACACCGTATAGCTTGGTCTCAAGGATAGCTTAGTATTACATGTCAGCTCGCCCTTGTATCTGTGATAGCAGCACAGTAGCAGAAACTCATCAAGTTTGTTTCTGCCTGTCACGTAATCTAGAAAAATACTGCATTTTCTGTCTGCTGTGCAGCTATAAGTGCAGAAGTCCACTATTGGGGAAAAAAGTTAACAACTCAAAGCAAATGACAGTGAGGAACATATCTGTGGCAGTTGTACAATGCTATTCAAAGAAAATATATAAATGAGTGGTTAGTAATTTATTTCCAAAAGCCACTATAGCCTCAGTATTTCATTTGTTAAAATGACATCCTTTTTGAACATGCAAAGTACTGGTCTGACATTTTCAGGGTCATTGGTCCCTTAAATTTATGCTACTTTTTAAATATTATATGGACATTCCAAACCTCTTGGCTCATCTGACTCCCATTCTGCTTCTATTGTTGAATTTACATTTGAAACAAAACAAAAAACCAGGCAAAATTTCATCTGATGTTAAGAACCAATTTTGGTTTGACAGATTTAAACAATTCTTTGTTATAGCATCAGTCAGACACTTCTGGTCTTTTTATTAGGTGCTTCCAAGTCACATAGCCTGGCCTGTGTACATGATATTCATGAAACAGTGTTTAGTTTCTTTGAGAACAGACACCCATTCAGACCCCATAGATGTGAATTTTGCAACCCATGTCTGTAATGAACTGAGTGCTGGCTTAGATTTATCGCTTGGCATCGATGCTAGGTAATTCTCAGAACAGTACTGGAAATTCACAGTAAAGCAAAGGAAAGTACCAGAAATTTTGTGGCAGATACACATAAAGTGCCTTTTCTAGTTTGGGAGTTATCCTTTTTCAGAAAAGTGATTAAAACTTTTCTGAAAGGATACTAAAGATTAACATCATCTTTGAAAACAAACACTTCAGACAATACTAAAGCAATCAAATGTTGTAATGCAAATTTAGAAATACAAAGAATGCATCTTCTGTAATCTTAAGGGGAAGTTGCAAATGTTAGAGATAATGTGATTTTATCTTCCATTAGAGTCTGTGGAATGCCTGGCTTTTTTGAGGGTGACGTCAATATCCACCACCCCATGAGCTGCACTTCTTCTAGAACTCCAGTTTTATCCATCTAGATAAAGCACAAGTGAAGAGTGAGTGAAGGATGCTAGGTGCTATTTCAGTATTACATAAGCCATTGTACCCAGCCTTCTCATTCATTCATTCATTCATTCATTCATTTTAAACATTTCTATGCCGCCCCATTCGCACAGAGTCTCGGGGCGGCTTACAAGACAAACAACCTGGAATGCCTTTTCTCCATCTCTCTGAGGCCAATTGCCAGCCTTAGAGAGGCAGCCAGGATAGTTCTTTCCACACTGGCTGTGGGGGCAGGGGGCCCTCCACATTTGGAGTTCAAACTCCATGGTTTCAGGACTTTAGAGCTAGTATTCAGTGCTCCAGTGTGGCATAGTGGTTTAAAGTATTGGATTTGGGACCACAGAAATCCAGATTCTAGTCTCCTCTCAGCCATGAAGTGACTGGGTAAGTTTTGGCTAGTCACTCTCACCCCAACACATATTAAAGGGTTGTTGAGGATAAAATTGAACTATGTAAGCTGTCTTCAGTTCCTCATAGGAGGAAAGAGGTAGCATATTCATTTTGGAATCCCATAGGATTAGGTCCTGAGAATGTTTAAAATTTGTCCAATTAGATTTTAAGAGAAAAAAATGCCATGAACATGCTTGGTTCTCTATCATTGTCACTGAATAAGACCTTTGGTTTGAAAAGGCTGAGAAAGAAATAAGCCTTTGCGAAACAAAACCATCAAAGCAAGTCTGTGTTTGACATAAGGTTATACACATGTCTTTTAGGTCTTCCAGTGTTCATTTATCTTCATATAACTAATATGAAGCAGAGATTATGGGATAGTGACTGGGGAAAGTGGTTGGCTTATTTTCAAGTCAGCAAGTCATTCACTCCATCTGGTATCCATCCTCGAATTTTCAAAGAACCAGAACATGAAATTGCTGACCCTCTTACCGAAATATTTAGCATGTCCCTAAAATTAGCTATTGTACCAGAATGGTCGATGTAACACCAATTTTTAAAAAAGGATTCAGGGTGATCCAGGAAATTACAGGCCAGTTAGCATAACATCTGTTCTGGGAAAACTGCTTTAAAGCATCAGTAAAGATAAAATCAATAAGCACACAGAGGGACAAGCCCTGCTGAAAAATTAGTAGCATGGCTCTTCTGCAAGGGGAAATCCTGTCTTACTAACCCATTGAAGTTCTTTGAGAATGTAGACAGGTCTGGAAGACATTGTTTACTAGGACTTGTAAAAGGCTTTCGACCAAGTGCTTCATCAAAGGTTCCTAGGCAAATTAAGCGGTCATGGAAAAGCTGGATGTAGGGCTCTTCTGGATCACTAACTGGTTAAAAAAAAACAACAGAAGACAGAGAGAGAATAAATGGCAACTTCTCCCATTGGAGAGATGTCACTAGTGAAGTCTTATAGGGTTATTTATTAGGGCCATTGCTTTTCAACAGATTCATAAGTGGTCCGGAATTAAGAGTAATTAGTGAAGTGGCCAAGTTTGCTCATGGCAGTAAACTGTTTAGAGTGGTTAAAAGCAAAAGGGATTGTGAAGAACTCCAAGGAGATCTCTCCAATCAGGCAGAATGGGCATCAAAATGGCAAATACAGTTTTAAAAAATCCCAACTTCAAATATACTCTAATGGGATCTAAGCTAGCAGTGACAGAGCAAGAAAGGGATCTTGGGGTAGTAATGAAAACTTGATGAAAATATCAGCCCAATGTGCAGCTGTTGTGAAGAAGGCATATTTTATGCTAGGCATAATTAGGAATGGAATAAAAAATAGAACTGCCAACATCTTTCTTCCTATTGACAAATCTTTGGTGCAGAAGCATGGGCAGGAGGAGGTCTTTCACATTCTGCCTGAGGGATTCAGTGGGCAGCTGGTTTTCCACCATTTGTACAGGGTGCTGGACTAGATAGACCTTTGGTTTGATTGAGTATGGTTTTTCTTATGTTCTTATTTTGACTTGCATTTTTAGGTTTCTGCATGCAGTGTTTTGAGATGTGATGATCTTACACATATATAATTAGAAAATTGTCCCATCAAATGTTGGAGGGTTTACTGTAAGGCAAATGAATAAGGAACTGGAACCTAAAGCTAACAATTTAATCTCAGAGGTGTAGATAAATTGAAATAACATACATTTCTAAATTTCTGTTACAGGTATGATTGCTTCCATACCACAAGGAAGCAATGTGTTTGGCCTTATGTGAACATAGCAACATAATCTCATCTAGCTTTTTAGAGAGTTTTAGTAGCAGTAAAAATTCCAGTGTCACTTAGATACAATGAATTTAAATGGAGCTTGTGCACAGTGGAGCCTTGTTTCAGTAACAGGTATTTTTTGTCATGGAATAGAGAAGAACAGGAAATATCTCCAGTAACTGCAGGAAAATGCTGGCTTCTGGCCACTGTAGTATATTCCAAGCAAATAACACACAAAACCTTCAGATTTGGTTTAACTTTTTTCCCCGAGAAACAGCTGCTACAAATTGCTGAACTGAGCTGATCTTAGTGATGCAAGCAAGTTTTCTTTTGATTAGCCTCTTCATAGAATACTACACTTCAGAAATGCTGTTTTTTATCAAATTATGTTGTCATGGTATAGTCCATTTTTTCCAGGTTTAATACAGATGATCTATAGCCCATCATTTCTGGCATGACTGTGCTTGGTCACAATTTACAAATTATTTACAATATATGTTTCAATTAATATTGCTGAGAAATACAACACTAACATTTCCTTTGTTGAGCATAATGTTCAGATTGTTGTGAACTGATTTGACAAATGGGTTGTCAAAGTCTAATATACTTTGAATTTTCAGTGATGACAAAAGCTTTAAACCTACAGCCAAACTCAATATGTTATGGAAAATCTATTACTAGATTTCTTCATACAAGTTTATACTCTATAAAAGCAATTTGAGGCTCAGATAGGGGGTTCCAAGCAATTAGGGTTGCAGTACAGTTTTCTTGCTGTTACAAGAAACCCAAGGGGACTTATGTGGTCTTCCTCATCTCCATTTTATTCTCACGTCATTTCTGTGAGGTATTTTAGTGGAAGTCAGTGGAGCTGTTTATACATAACATGAGTGGAATTGCACAGTTACCCTTCTTACCTTGTGTCCTGTGTTCACAAATTTTCAAAGTACCTGCTAAACAGTAGTCTCTGCAACATGTATCCCATCAGCCCCCACAGTTGGGAACCCAATCCAGCATGCACTGCTCCTGTTTACATCACCTGCCTCTCATGGTTTTCCACACACATGCCTGCCTTACCCATTGATAGAGGAAGTTCATTAAGGATGGTCCGGATACTCATTGGCTAGAGAAACGGGACTATGCATAGATTTGAATATATTTATGGATTGCTATGAAAAAAAAACGGGGGGGCTGACCCAGCAGGTCTGATGTTTCTGATGATTGATGTTTTTTAGTTTCTTTTTTTTAGTTTGTAGAAAATAATAATAAAATTTATTCAAAAAAAAAAAGGATGGTCCGGATACTTCAGTTGACCCAGAATAGAGCTGACAGATTATTAATGGGAACTGGCAGATACGCCCGTATCACACCAGTCTTATATTGTCTACACTGGCTGCCAATTGACGTCTGGGCCCAATTTAAGGTGCTGGTAATGACCTATAAGGCCCTAAACAGTTTGGGTCCTGGATACCTGAAGGAGCACCTGTTTGCTGCCCACCCCTTGAGATTTGAGGCAGAGGTCCTTTTCCGGGAGGCCTCTTTGAAGGAAATTAGGAGGGTAGCTACTCAGAGAAGAACCTTTTTACAGAAGCGCTCCGACTATGGAATACGCTCTCCAATGAGGTTTGTCTGGCGCCGTTGCTTTATTCTTTTCGGTGTCAGGTAAAGACTTTTTTATTTTCCCAATACTTTAACAGTTAATTGGTTTTATCCTTGATTTTATCATCACTTATCGGATGCAGTGTGTTGTAGGGTTGCTTTTTTTTGTTTGTTTTTTTGTAAGCCATCTAGAGACGTCTAGGATTGGATGGCATATAAAAACCTTAAATAAATAAATAAATTCAAGATAGAGAAATTGCCCAAAAATCAGATTTAATTTTTAAAATCAGATTTTTTTATTTTAAAAACATTGATTTTTATTTACTCTGGGATACTCTTTAATATTTACTGATACATGCATTTTTTTAAATTATTTACTTGCTTTCTGGAAGTTAACTCATGATCAGTGTAAATAGATTTTCTGCACCCTTTTTAATTACTAATATTACAATATCAGAAGGTTAAGCTCTGACCTCCTATAATGCAATGGCTTGAGGACCTAACAACACTTCCAACTTTTGAGCATATAGCATATAGACATCCTTCTTGTGTAGATAAATATAAGGATATGTGGTCTGCCTTTGTTGAAGTTTAATTGATATATTCCAATCTATCTAGTTTGACATCCTTTATAACAAAATTTATAACAAATAAACCTAACAATTTGTTTATTAAAATTAGTGAATTATCTACACATCAGTTTACTGCTTATGAACAAACAAGTTGGGGTTGCTAAGTACCTTCCACTATGTTGATTTCAATCCTTCACTCTAGAGGTAGGGCTTATTTAAAAGTTGTATCCTCTTGGAAAAGCTTTCTACAACTTATCAAACACTTGTGAAAGCAGGAGAAAATGAGTACTTTTTAGCTTAGAGCAGTAAAGTTATATCAGATTGCTTGGTTTTTTAAAACTCATTTAAGATCTAACTCCATCATAGTTTGCTTTATATAGCAATGACTTTAAAAATCCTTTAATAAAAGGGAAGGGTTTTGAACCCTCGCAAGATTCAGTGCAGTTTTAGAAGGGAAGCAGGGCCTCCTGAGAGAGCAAATGAATTAACATGTAACTAATGATTCCAATAGTGGAATGCACTGTCTTTGTTATTGTATAGTTTTAATTGTTTGGGAGAAAAAAACTTTTTTATTTGTATTGTATATTATTTGTGTGTATGTTATGAATTTGCTTTTGTTTATGAATTGATTTAATAAAAAGGAAAAAAAGCCAAAAAATCCTGTTGAAATTGCAAGGAAGTTTTACTAACTGTGTAAAAGTTTTCATTAAGGAAGGGATTCAAAAAGGAGTGTGTGCAGTGTATCCTATTTGGCTGTTAATTCAAGACCAGCAAACTTCCTCCACTGTTGTGTCAGCACCAATATAGTTCTATTCAGTCTTGTTGAACATTATGAAAGCAGACATTTATGAGTTTTCCAAACTTTCACTAGGAAGCCAACTTATTTATCTGTGGCATTGAAAATATTTGGTATCATGGCAGTTGTAAGGAGTTGTTACACCGGATTTGAAGCAGTCACAATGTCATAGCCATGCTTTCATGTTGAGGAGTCTATTTCATGTTGTGGAGATCAGTAATGTATTTATCTGTCCTTCCTGGTTTTCAAATTCTTGATGTTCTTCTGAAGAATTTAACACTTTATCTTGAACACTAGCATGGACATAATCTAATAATGCAGTGGAAAGTCAGTAGGATTCTGCTTTAAATGTCTTACGAAATGTTTAGTATAAACATTTTTTGCATGTAGAGCAGCAGCTGGAAAATGATTGTACTTTAAACAAACCTGAGTATGTCTTCATTCATTTGAATGTACTTGGAATAATGGAAATAACATGCAAAATGGTATGGGTAGTTGTGAAGCATTTTGGAAACCTCTTTCCTAGATTAGTGCATCTTAGGAAGACTGTTTCTCTAGCAGTCCAAACTATCATCTTGCGAAAATTCATATGTGCACTATAAATTGAAGGCTTTGCTCACAGTAATCTTTTTTGGGAGAGGGAAGGTATGTTGACAGACTAAGATGAGTTGGACTCAGAATTAATAAGGAATATTGGACAGGCAATGTTGTTCTGGCAATTTACGTTATGGTAATGTCTGATATCTGGGATTCCAAACTTATTAAGTAGGAAAAATTTCAGTGATTCCCATGTAAATGAATGCCTTGGAACTTTGTTAGAGAAATTCTGTAAGCAGTGTAACTTGAGTGGTTTTGCCATGCTCACACTAAGTAAGCCAATTGTTTGCATAGTTATCATCTTTTGAACCTGAAGTTAAATATTTTGAGTTACAGGAATTCCACTGTAGTATAACTTTAAAAAAAACTAGTTTAGTTGACTCTGACTCTACCCAGAGACTGTTGTGCTGTTGTTAGCACCTGTTATATGCAGATCATGTGGTTATGCATATGTTTGTGAGCCTAAGAGAAAAGGTGAATTATTGCTCATTTGAAAGTATTTGTGGTGGCTATTGATAAAAACACTGCTTGTGTGTATTTTGGGCAAAGGAGCTTCTAATCTGGAAAGGTAGAAACTTCAGACTTGCAGTGTATATGTATTTATTCATTATAAATATAGACCTGATGGCTGCCCAAAGCTATTTAAATTTTCTATTTCTTTTCCCAGGTATTCACAATGAATCTTGAAAAACTCAGCAAACCTGAACTACTGACACTATTCAGCATTCTTGAAGGGGAACTAGAAGCCAGAGATCTTGTCATAGAAGCTTTAAAGGTAATTTTTAAACATTGCTAGTGCCACAAAGCAGTATTACTGCTGCAGATGCTGTCCGCAAGTTCTACACTAACATTAGGTAGCAATGATTGATTTACTGCTTAAAACTTCAGGTTTTGTTGGGAACAATTAGATTTTGCAAACTACTTGATACTCTGTGCCTTGCCATTTAATGTCATTTGGTGACAGACCCAACAGTTTTATAGTTAAACACCTTGATTGTTACAAATCTAAGGATATCATCCTTTAATTAAAGCTGTTTTTCCTTCATTGGAGCTGAATGGTGAGACTTGATCTTCTTGTTCTCACTGTCATGTATCAGCATGTTTCCGTAAAAGAGATGAGCAGCAGCTGTAGTAGTCTTAACGGGTAGGAAAAGTAGCACAAATTCTTTCATTGGATTCCTAAGTAAGAAATTAAACAGGCTTCTCTTGTTTAAGGCTACTTCTTCAATGAAATGCATTATACTTCTGCAATGTTAAAATCTCTTCTGTTACTAGGAAATGTATTATTTGGTTTTGACTGGATCCTACCATCTATATATATTTAGTGTTTGCTTGTTATTATATTTAATTTATATTCATGATTTTTGTTGGTATCAGTGCAATCAAGGCTTATTTAGCGAATGCATGCATTTGCTTAATCACCTCAAGAAAAAAAATGAAGAATTTTTTAATGTGTGTGTGTGTGTGTGTGTGTGTGTGTGTGTGCATCATAAAGTTGATTGTAGTGGTAAATAACAAAATATAATTGGTCCTGCCCCCACTGCAAGACTAACCATTTCATGTTACATTTGGACCAAATGCATTTTATTTTAAGCACAGAAAAATCAAACAAATCAAATTACTCATTATGTCACTAGCATACTAGTAACCTATTTCAGTGTAGAAAAGGCTGGCCAGGTATGATTTCCATGCTCATGAAGTGTACAGAGTTAAGCACTAGTGCAGAGAAATCTTGTAAATAATTCAGGTATTTGCAGGGATTGTGTCAAGAACAAATCATTTGCCCGTATTAGGTATATTACTTGATTATATTCTTGCAGATTATACTTTTCTCTGTTCTTATTTAAAATATAAAGTGTTTAAATTGGCACAAGATGGGGGGAACATGTGGGTTATCTTTGAATGAATGGTGGCATTTCTATCTCTTCTTAAGCCTCATCTACTTGTTTTGTCCTTTTTAGTGAAGATCAGTGGTTGTTCTTAATATTGTCTAACAACTTGAATCCTTTGAGACTAGACGTGATTGTGTAGAGTTCAACATATGAACATAAGAATAAAACACTCTGTCCAGACAGTGGCAAACTGACCGCCCACAGATTTGCGCAAGCAGGATGTGAAAGACATCCACTAGCCCAAGCTCCTCAGCAAATGTTGTATGTAGGCATGCCACTTCTGGTAAAGGAGGTAGCACTCAGCTAGCAAAGCTAGTAGCCACTGATCAGCTTTTCCTTCATGAATTTGCCCCGTCTCCTTTTAAAGCCATCCTCTGGCCATCACCACTTCTTGTGGCAGCAGATTCCATAGTTTAAGTTGTATGAAAAAGTACTTCCTTTTATCCCTCCTGAACCTCCCACCAATCCGGCTGGCTTTAAAGGGGATTGGACACATCTATGAGGGAGAAGGCTACCAGTGGCTACTGGCCTTGCTGGCTGTATACTGTCTCCTTTACCAGAGGTGGCATGCCTGCATGCACCAGTTGCTGAGGAGCTTGGGCATGAGGGGGTGTTGCACCAACTTGCTTGAGGTTAGATCCTGTGAGCAACTGGTTTGCTACCATGTGCAGCAAGTGCTGGACTAGATGGACCTTTGGTCATATCCAACATGGCTTTTCTTATGCTCTAACTGGCTAAGGAAAATGGAATGCTCTGTGCACCTTTTTCCCAGATTTCCTTTTTTAATTTAGCTCATTATTGTGCTAATACTGACTGGAGAGAATGAAGAACACTTGGGTCTTTGGGTTGCACCACCCTTCTGCTCTTCTGCTCTGAGGAAAATTAAAAGGAGAGCAGATACTTGACTTCCATCTTGCCCGAGGCAAAAAGATAATGGAAATATGCCAATCCCCTTACTTCTTCAGGGTAGAGTAATAAATAAATAAATAAATAGGAAGTATTTGCTTCCTGTAGATTTCTGGAACACACACACACACACCCCACACACACATCCCTTAAAATTAGATGGTTTATTTTATAAAAAAAGTGGAAGTATTGACTTGGCTCTTTTTCTTGAGCGAGTTTATAATTGTACTGTTTAGGTTCTTGTTGCATTGTAGGCTGTAAATTGATTTCATTTCTGCAAAACATGAGTAGTAGTTCCTCAACTGACAGCGATTTCCTGCTCTGTGTGACTTGGTTGTTTAAAACACAAAATGAAGAAGGAAAAAACCCCCTATATTCTCATTTCACTTCCCTTTTAGAGACTGGCTGGCTGGCTGGCTGGCTTTCTTTCTTTGTGTTTTACCATCTGAGGGGTGACTCACATTATATCTAAGCAAGTGTATTAATGGATAATCTACTACATCTTGAGGGGAAAAATATTCTTGTAGATTACATATTCTTGATTTCTGATTCCTTTTATGGAAAAGGAAATGTGGGCCTCTTTCCATGCCCAATCCTGGAAAGCACATGTGCACATACTTTCCAGAATATGTGTCAAGATTTAGATACTTCTAATGGTAAATGACAGTAGCTTATACCAAAGAAGTAACTGAACAAGGAATTTCCCACCTCTCCTTACCACAGATTAAAGTCAACCTAACCTCTTCCACAGTAAGCATTTCCTGAGCATCAGGAAGCTTCAAGCAATTTGAGGTGGTTGGCTGGAGCATGAGGAGTCAGATTTGCATAGAAGTTGAACATAGACTTTGTAGAGTTGTTGGTCATCTTTACAAACAAAATGGGAACTGCCTGTCCAATGTTGGTATGACTTATTTGTGTCCCCTTATAAAGTTGCATTATCAGAGCGAGATAAGTACCAAAATATTTTGTACCTGCATATGCTCTTATTATCCAGATCAATTTGAGAAGTAGACTTGGCAAATTGTTTTCTTTAGTAGCTGATTATAAAACACATTGAGTAATTGTCTCTAAAGCATGAATTACTAATTCAACTTGATTTTAGTTTAGCTTTGTGAAGGCCGTTGCACAATTCTTCCTAAGTAAATTTAATTCACATTTGTTTACATCAGGGTGGGCAGAAAGTAGATCTTTGGATGGTTTGTACTTCAGCGCCTAGTTTTACTAACAATGGGCCATGCTGACAAGGTCTTGGGGAGGTGAAGACCAATATTTGGAAAGCTGCACTCTCTCCCTGCAGGTTTAAATAACAAAGGATTTACTCTTAAAAGCCAGGCAAGTTGCCTGTGTCTGAAAGATAAGAGCACCAAGAAATGGAGGAATACTAAAATAGCATGCAATGGGATTATTTATCCTTTAAACTGATGATTTAGGAGAGAAGAAGTTAGCTTTTCAGCATTGACTAGCAATCTTAACTTTGTACAAGGAAAGTACTGTTTGCTCAAAACAAGTGACTCATATACTATGATGCCTAAAGACTGGGTTTGTATGATATGGCAACCCATTGTAAGAGAACCATCCACAATGGGTTGTTGCATAGTACAGGCCCAGACTGCTTCCCACAGGGTGACTTGTTGGTGGTTACCAAGCTACCCTGACAGACATAGAATGGAAGGGAGCCAAGAAGACCATCATGCCCAACTCCCTTCTGAGTTTAGAACTCCAAATTAGATGGCTGTCCACTGCATCTTGAATGCTTCTAGTTTAGGAGAACCCACAACCTCCCTAGGTAATTGATTCTATTGTCATACTGCTCTAACAGGCAGGAGGGTCTTCCTGATGTTCAGCCAGAGTCTGGCTTCCTGTCTTGAGCTGGTTATTTTGTGTCCTGCACTCTGGGATGCTTGAGAAGAGGTCTTGGCCTTCCTCTGTGTTAGTACTCTTCAAGTATTTGGAGAGTACTATCATATCTCCCCTCAGCCTTCTCTTCCTGAGGCCGATCTCATCTCACAGGGCTTTGTTTCCAGTTCCTGCATTATCCTTGTTGCCCTCCTCTGAACCCTTTCCAGTTTGTCTTCATCTTTCTTAAGTGTTCCTGTCCAGAACTGGATACAGTACTCCAGATGAGGCCTAACCAGTGCATAGCTTGTTCTAATGATAGTCGAACCCACAATGAGATGTAATAGCAACCAATCCCAGGTAACTGATCTCACCATGTTAAGTGAGCTGCTCAGCAAGAGTGGCAAAATTCCCTTGTGCTAGTGCCAGACTTGCTTACGCCACTGACAGTGACAGATGCTTGACCAAGGGCTAAAGTAGCACTTGAGAGTAGTCTTCACTATCCTGCTCTTGCTGGTTATGAAATATGCCAGTTCATTGATGTATATTTTTCTGTCAAAAGCAAATTTAGAGATTTGCCAGAAAGTTTTCAAAAGAAATTTTCATGAAAAGGAGGCAGCCTCGTGATCTTTATTTTGTCAGGTACATGAAGAGTCAAGGGAGGAACGAGTGGGGCACTGAGAACTATGCAGGAGCAGTAAAGTCCTGAGGATTATCCTGTGAAGTAAAGGGAAATCACAATTGCTTTTAATGAGAAGGATCCTGCACAACTTTGCTGTACTGTGGCAGCTGTCAAATGAATACACAGCAACAAAATAACCTATTTACAGGTCGTCTGAGTCAGTGGCCATGGTTGGTGCCTGTTGTGCTGACAGCAGACACTTAACAGGACATTAACTGTACAAGCCTTCTCATTTTGGCTATTTGGAATTGAGCACTTATACAACTCCTGATAATTGGCAAAATATTTGTGCACACTGTCCAGAAAAAGCATTGTTTGGGCATAATAGAGGGACTGTTGGTGGCTGTCACTTCAGAGATTGCCCAAAAAAACAGACCTGAGACCATGTTAAATACAAAAAAACTCATGATCACAGTGCTGTGTGGAGATAATGCCACCTAAGTGGCACATCCCTCATGATGCCTTCTGGAGGAATGGGAAGGAGAGAAGGTGAGGCTCACTGTGGGTTTATCTGTCAACAACCACCACAGCATTGGTTATTCCTTGGGTGGCATATCATGTTGTGATTGTCCAGGGAATGTGTGGTTTTCTTCATAGAAACTAAGACTGGAAGTACCCTGTTACTAAGGTAGTTTGTCATTATTGCATACTGGATTCAGTATGAAACTACTGACTCCTGAAGGGCAAACAGAATGCAAAAGTGTTGCCTCAAATTATACTACATTTTTTGACTAGTGGAAAAATACTACAGAGAAAACCCAGAAAGAGTGCTAAAATTAACAAGACATTGGAATCTAAATGCCACTGGACTAACCACAGGTCTGCAAATTTTGGCTTGGCTTAACCAGCTGCTGTTTGTGGTTACTACTGATCTTCTGTCCCTTGAGCCTTTGGGTTTATACAGACTCGCTTCATGCTGAGCTGTGAAGAAAGGGGTCGAGAGGGGATCTTAATGAGTCTCCCTTGCTGCGTCTTCACACGAAAGTGAGGCTTACACTGCATCTGATGTTAATCATGTCAATGGAATTGGTGTGCATGTTTTTGTTAGGGAAATAGCTGTGGGGAAGGAAGGAAGCCTGAGTAAAGCAGGACCATGAGGAAGGAGGTGGTGCCAGCAGAAAATGTCTGAAGCTGCTGTATGCATTTCAAGAAAAGCATCCTTTGATGATATTTTATAGACTATTTCTGCAGTGCTGAAAACTGTGGCCCGAGTTGCATGAGAGTGTTGTCTGGAGGGCATCTTGCCCAGGGTCTTCTAAAATATGGCAGTGCTCCTAGAAGAATACAAACATGTAACATCCTTATTAATCTACATTCTATGCTGGGCTTCCTCATACAGAGGTGGTAAAGTGTTGATAAAATGCCTTGCCAGCTCCTGTATATAAAGCTGCTAGATCAGGTTTTGTTCAGTTGTCTGAGATTGATGCATGATTTAAAAAAATATTTATATATATGTATTTTATATTAGTAACTGCTTTTTAGCATTATTATATGGAATATCATTTGGATCTGGGCTTCTGTGGGGCAGAGATAAGAGGGTCAATATTTTTTCATATTTCTTGCTGATTAGATTAATACAGTATTACTCGTTTTCTCTCTGCCTCCTTGTTATGACCTCAGCCTATCTATTTTCAAACATCTGTCTCTGGGGGAAAAAGCCCTAGGAATAAGGAAGTTTGGAATTGCATGGTAAGCTATTTAAAGATGCCATTTTTCTGTGTTTTTGAAGAGGCACTCTTGTACAAAGTAAAGCTGCTTGAGAATTGTGGGATCTAATAATACAGTGAAACCAAGAGTTTAAATAGTTTGCTCATATGATATCAATATGGGAAAAATAAATGTGGTGGGTGCTAGAGTTCTGTGTTGTTGCTATGAAAGCACTTATTCTAACTAAACAATTTTTGTTTTTAAAACAAATCTCAGGGATGTGTTTCAGGTCAAAAGGAAACATTTCCTTAAGCCTTCTATAAAACGCATATCTGAGAAATATAATGAAAGCCTGTGGGAAACGTTTGTCTCAAGACAATATGCAAATAATCTGGGGAAAATGCTTTCTTTCTTGCGGGATATAGCTTTCTTCGTATATTGAACATCCCTTTTATACATCCCTTATTATAAATGTAATAAATAAGAACAGGAAGCACAGAGTAGAAATAAAAGTGCTTGTTATGGAGGGAAGTGAAAAAGTGAGGTCTCCGAAGTATTTATACTTGATGATGAACTGATACTTCACCTGGTGACTACTAGATAACTAAGTTGGCACCAGATGAGCTTTCCTGTGGAGCAAACATAAAAGTTAGAAGGGCACAGAAAGAAGGACCTCAGATGCTGATCCAGCCAAGTTCATATGAGGAGGGGCAGTCCTTGAAGTCAGGGTTTCTGAGCAATACATGGTTGAAACCAACATTCTAATTGAACTCAGAAATAATTGGTTGTCCATGCAGATGGACCACACCTCGTGTCCCATTCAGATAAGATCACAGTTAAGTCACCGAGGCCATTTGTGCATTGCAAAGATTATACTATGTTAAGTTTGATACAACACTGTTAATCTGGATTGAAAGTTTCTAAACTCATAGCTAGCATTAGAAGTTTCTGATCCCATAGAAGAGGAAAGGAATGTGCAAGGCTCATTCTTGTAACACTAAAACATGATTTAGTGTTGCATCTGAATTTGTGTCTTACTAAAATATTAAATGAATATTGTGCACAGTTAGGTGTGTCTTTTAAGAATAATCCTTGATTTTTTAATCTGTTTCCTGTTTTCCTAGTCTCATCATGTTCTAAAGGTTAGCTATAAATCAGTCTAGCATATTGAAGCATTTCAGAACACTGGAAGGTGGAAATGACCCAATCTTGTAGCATTTCCTGCTGCTTCTTTTCTTGCTAGTGGTAGTACACGGATCAGATAGCCTTTTTTCCTCAGAGTTCTCCCTTCCCTTCCCTTCCCTTCCCTTCCCTTCCCTTCCCTTCCCTTCCCTTCCCTTCCCTTCCATGAATCTTCCTCTTCTCTGATAACTGAGTGTACTTTCTATTCTTTACTGGTACTGGAGAAGTGTCTATTTTCCTGGGCTTGTGGATTAAATGAAAACACATTCACTGCTCTTGGTTTGCTTCAGAAAAATATATTCATGGCTTCATTTTTATTTGCATACAAACTGAGGAGATTTTGTCTCTTTAGAATCTGAGAATATAGGTATCTCAAAATCATTTCTGTCTGATAGTAGTTCATTCTGTGCTCTGTCCTAGCTACATTTTTTTCCTCTTTCTTTTGTTCATTAGTTCGTTCGTTAAGTGAAATAGCCTTTGGTACAATGTTACAGATTGCAGAGGGGATGTTATTCCCTTATATAATACAAATGGTTGGGTTGCTTTTCCTGTAGTTTTGACAGCTGTATATTGTTTAACAGGATCAGCATAGCTGGTGTTTTATAGAGCTACTGTTTAAAATTAAAATCTTTATTGATTCTGAAAGGCCTACTGTACTTAATTTCTTATGGCTTAAACATGTGTTTGTGTTCATAAAGATCCACAGATGTGTACCACACATGCAAGCACAGCAAGTAGTTAATGCAACTGCATTGTTACTTTTGCAGGAGACAAGATTGCTTTTTCAGGGGAACTGCTACAATTTTTAGCTGGATAGGTTCCCTCCCTATGAATTCCAAAGCTCCTTGTGAACAGTAAACAAGACTAAACATTGGTAGTTTTTGTTGAAAGATGTTCTTGCTGTAATGCGCTAGGAAAAGTTTTTATCTTTAACTTTATGAGACCAAAATGGCAAAAGTTGCCAAAACAATGCACATTTTTAATAAGCAGATTTTTCAAGTGTTATAGATTGCAATTGTTCTATGAAATACCTTGGTCTTTCAGGAAAATTGTATTAAGGTTACTTTCTTTTCAAAAGTGGGCAAGTTGAAACCATATGGACAATTTTCTCTTCAGGAGGTCTTTGTGAAATGCTGCTTATAAATAATAAAAGACACATTCTCCAGCCACAATTATCTCAGTTCTAGATACTTATCCTTAAAATTTAAGAATTACTCTTTTATTTCTCTTTTTTGCTATGTGGAACAGAAACGGCAGAAGGAGACTTTAAAACCTTTTTTGATAGCAAGTAAAGTAACAATATAATCCCCTTTGGCCTTAGTTGCTCTAAGTTTTAATATAGTTGCATTGTTCTGCAGTTGGCACAGTGTACTTCTTTTTTTGAGGCCTGTGAATCTATTTCTGTGTGCTGCTTACCCATTCTTGTCCATATTTCCTTTGGGATGTTTATGATAACTGTTCTAAGCAACAGAAAGAACGTGACATTTTCCTAACATGTATTGCTGCCTTATTACCCTGTCCCAAATCTTATATCTCTTTTGTACAAAACATTGTTCATGTGTTTGTTGAATTGATGAGGTATTCATCAATTCACATGATGAATTCACAAGGATCCTTGCACACTACAGCATGAGAAATGCACAGAGAAGGATATATATAATGTAGAGGATTTTGGAAAGGGAGAAGGTCAGAGGCAACTATAAATTATAATTGAATACTTAGTCAAATCATACTTTCTGAACTGTTCATCACAAAATGTAGGATGTAGGGTTAATGATCAATTGACATACTGAATTAAAGTTGCAACCCTCAAAAATCAACCCCATTAAACTCAGAGGAACTCGCCTCAGCAAAGACATATTTAACTAAAGTTCTCTTTGCCATCCAGTTATTAGATTCCTGGTTTGTGGTGGGGATGGAAATATATTTTGTGTAAGTTTTCCTATCAACAGTGCAGGGAGTGAGAGAGATTTACATTGGGAAAATGGCATAGGGAAAGGGTTGAGCCTACCCTCCACACTGCATCCCTTGTAGAAATGTTCTATCGCTTCCCCAGAGCTGCTTTAGAGGGAAAAAACTTCATTAGAAGAACCAGTCATACATCTCCCATATATATTATGGTATGCCTGTCAATTCAATATGCGTTATATCTTTCTTGATGTTATGACCTTGCTGTGACACTGTTAAGATTTCTGCAATACTGTGAAGTAGAAGGGACTTAAAGATAGTGATTTGCCAAAGACCACCCTACTTGTTTTTCGTTGTTGCATTGTTTATGTATAAGAAGCATTTGGTCCTGGGTTTTCTACACCAAAAGTCACTGCTTTAGCCACAACACAACAGACCTGCCTCCAAAGTTCGTAAGGAAGCACATGAATGCTTGTCTAATCAAACTTTAATAAATTATGATATTGTAGTATATTTCCTAGTGAACACTTCCCAACATAGCAGATATGCCAGTACTCACTGGGAACAAGTTTGTCAAGTTTCGGAGGCTCCTAACTCACTGGGAACAAGCCATGCCTTCTTCCTACTAGGATGATCATAAAAAGGATCCTAGCTTTTTGGTCTCTTACAAGCCAAGCTTTATAAACTGAGATCTTGTTCTTCAGTTAAAAGTCGTAGCTTGTTAGGACAGTAACAAGACAAAATCTCTGGTTCAAACAGAACACTAAAAAACAATGTCTGATTCAGTGGTCACATTAGCAAACAGAAGCAAAACAGAATATATGGGCTGCCTATACTTAGTTTGCTATAAGCTATGATTCTGCTGAAATCCCCGTTTTTAATTCTGTGAGAGCATAGTTACTGGCAGTTTCTACAGTTTTGGCAGTTAGTGCCAGAAATGGATTTGCCATCTACAGCAGTTGTAAAGGACCTGTAACCCTCTATTATTTATTTATTTCTATGCTGCCCAGTAGCTGAAGTTTTCTTATCTCTAGATGTTGGTCATGTTGATTGGGACTAATGGAAATTGGAGTCCAACATCTGGAGGACCACAGATTTCCCACCACTATCTAGAAAGTATTCTTTGGCATATGCAAGATCCACTTAGAGGGTTATAGAGGGACATTCTTCTGTCCTTCAGGAGATAGCAGTGCAACCATTCCTGAAGAAGCATGCTTTAAACCCAGTGGTACTTGACAACTATTACCTGGTTGTGAATGCTTCTGTCTTAGGATATGTCCTTGAGAGGCTTGTGCTTGTGCACCTGAAGGCAGACCAGGAGAATACTGATTCTCCAGAAGCATCCTAATATGGGTTTTGACCTGCTTACAGCACTGAATCAGCTTTGGCTGCTATGTTGACTCACCTGGATCAAGAGGGGGTTATGGGGGAGCACCCCTGTTAATTCAGGTCCATCTTTCATTGGTTTTAATGCCATTAATCATTGGGGTCCTCTTGGCTTAGCTCCATGGGCTAGGCACTGGAAGCTTTGTGTTACAGTGGTTCCTGTCTTACAAGCATAGCCAGTTTTGGAGAATAACATTGGGAGGCTATTTCTCAACTCCTTGGCAATGGAGCTGTGGCATTCTGCAGGTCCTTCTCTGAAATGCTGTTAACAGCAATATGAGGCCACTGGGAATTTTTATTAGGGGATTTGGTGCCTAGTGCCATCAGTATGCTGTCTTCCAATGACAGCTGAATAAGATGTGCAAGTCTTAGTGTAGAATCTGAGTGGTAGGTTCATCACATCTTCTGGATGGGGGTTCCATACCCTTGGAAAGATCAAATTATAGTTTAAGGGTATTCTACTGTCACTGAAGGCCCAACTGCACATGACAGAACCTGGCTTCTTGGTACACCTTTGGCATCCCAACATAGGTTTCAGTTTCAGGATGAGTCGAGGCACTGAAGTTGTTTTGAGTACAAACTAAAAAGAGGTCCAGGCATTAAGACATTGTTGGCAACAAAAGCTTTCCATCCTGTAAATCAGTTCTGTGAATACAGAGAAGTTGTCAAAGCCCTCTTTTCTGATTATCTACCCTGTCAGTGAAACGAATGCATCAGCAAGCACTATACTGGAGAGGACATCTCAATTTGTGCAATACCTTTCAAAGCCCCTTCCTTCTTGGTTCCCACATAAGATTGTTCGGTTTGTAAATCAGATTTGATGCCATTGCTGAAGGGCGTCTTGCCCTCCTTAGGTCATGTGTGAGGTTGAACAGAGAGTTAAGTATTCACCATTCTGATATTCCACAGGCTGAGCAGTTCCAAGTCAGACTTTCTTTTATCTCATACCCAATCAATCAAAACCAAACCAAACCAAACCGACCAAGCTAAGCTTCCCATGACTGAACTGGCTTTGAAACCAAGCTCTGGCTTCAAAATCATATGGTCCACAACAGTGCTTGAGCTGCACCCAACAACAGCTTGAACACAGTGGTACCTGTGCTAGTAAACTCAGGACTGAACGACAACAGCACACTCTGTGTGGCTGCCCTGAAGCCTGGGCTGAAAGCTGGAGCTAATAGAGAATGCAGTAACTCAGCTGTCGTCAGAAGAGCTGTCCCCTTTCACCATGTAATTCTGTTTTAGAGGGAGTAGCACTGGCTGCCTATTCACCGTCAAGTTAGATTTACATTTGCATTGCTAGTGCATAAATCCTAGTAGTTACACAAGGACCTACTGCCTGGTTGGAATCCACCTGGAATATGGCATTTGTATGGTGGCTTTCTCTCTGTAGAACTTCCTGCCTCTGAATGCCAGGCAGATACTAACATCATTTTTCTCTTGCAAACATTTTTATTTCAACAAGTCTTCCCCAGTTGACCAGCTATGTTTTTTAATAGTAAACTTATTTCTTAGTTTTTATTAGTTCTTTTAGTAAGTATTGCACTTATTCCTTTTATCTTTTATTGTTCAGTATTCTGGATTTTGTGTAGATGTGAAATGGTAAATAAATAAAAATGCATGTCAGTCTCATGATACTATAGGTTGTTGTTGCTTCAAGTATTTGTCGTGTGAAAGTGACTAGTAGAATCCGATTTTATTTCTAACAGAAGCTCATCCTGAGGCTATTTTAATGGGCATTATTTGCCAACCAATAGCTATGTTCTGCTCATTAGATTTACAGTAGTCAAAAACTGATCAGGGCAAGCTTATTTGAAATGACAGGGTAAGCTGCATGGAGAGGAAGCAAGTCCTATTGGATCTATACTGCTGTTAGGCTAGTTAAGAAGAGATTTTGAAGAGACAAATAGTAACATGAGATAATTATTTTGTTGCTTTTGTGTAAATTAATCTTTGGAATTGCATATAGGATTACTGTTCCTGCATACTTCAGTTCACACAGAGATGAATGTGCAGTAGGTCAGCAGTCTAAATATCCAGACTGGTATTAAAATTACTGAATAATAGTTAAATGAAATTGCACTGCTCTTTTATTTAGTATTTGTGTGGACTGAGACTAAGCAAGTACCATTTTACTTTTTCAATTTCCTAGGGTATTTTTTTCCTTTCCAGTTATAGAAACCATTCATGAAATGCCTTGTTGTTCTGCTTCTGAGTAATTCTGAATGAGAATCAGTGTTCTCATCCCAGAGTAGGAAAGTGGTGTTGTCTGTGGCTCAGAACATGTGATTCAACTGGTACATTGGCACTCATTTTGTGTGTGTGGAGAGTTTTTATGGGTATTAAACAAGGAAAAGATTCTGAAATAGATTTCCCAGAACAGTCAAGGGAGTAAAGCATTTCCATTAGCCTTCATTTGAGGGCCATTTGACCATTATTTTTGGAAGGTATACTACTGAAACATATTATGTACTTAGTACAACTGAAACACTAGATAGGGAATTGTTTGCAAGATGTAGCATTGGAGTAACACAGAGAATGATTATGAAGTAACCTTCAGGCACAACAACATCAGGTGGTGCAGTATTGTTGAACTTGTCTCTTACTTCAGTAGCACACCTCTGTACTGGATCACCTGCTGCCGCCCCTGTTTATAAAAGCCAGCAAGAAAGGAACTGGCTGGGCCAGGGATGTGATTAATGCCTCCTTGCAAAAGGGAGTGGTTCCATACTGGCTTGAAGAGTCAGTGGTGAAGCCGCTCCCTTGACCTAGAAGATCTGAATAACTTTAGACCTGTAGCAAACATCCCTTTCCTGGGCAAAATTCTAGAAGTGGCAGTTGCCAATCAACTTCAGGCACTCTTGGATGAGGCTGATTATCTGGATTCATTTTAGTCAGGGTTCAGGCCTGGTTTTGGCACAAAAACAGTCTTGGCCATCTTGTATGGTGATCTATGCTTGGAGAGAGATGGGAAGTGTGACCCTGTTGATACTGCTGGACCTCTCGGCAGCATTCAGTACCATGGCCATGGCTCCTTCCAGGGCAACTGTCTGAGTTGGGAGTAGGGGACTGTGCATTACAGTGGTTTCACTCCTACTTGGAGGACTGTCCCCAGAAGTTGGTGCTTCGGGATTACTGTTCAGACCTATGGATTCTCCAGCATGGAGTTCCCTAGGGGTCTGTTCAGTCCCCCATGCTTTTCAACATCTTCATGAAACTGCTGAATGGAGTCATCCAGAGTTTTGGAGTGTGTTGCCATCAGTATGCTAATGACACATAGCTCTATTTCTCCTTTTCATCATCAGCAGGTGAGGCTCTGGATATATTAAACCAGTGCCTGGCTATGTCAACAGACTGGATGAAGGCCAACAAACTGAAACTAAATCCAGGCAAGACTGGCATGCTGTTCGTGGGTGGTTCTTTTCACTGGATTGGAGGTGTTCTAGACGGGGATGCATTCTTGAGGGTGCTCTTTTATCCATCCTTGTCAGTTGAAGCTTGGGTGGCATTGGTGGCCTTGAAGTGCCTTCTGTAAGCTTCAGTTGGTGGCTCAGCTATTCCCCTATCTGAACAGGGATAGTCTGACTTCAGTAGTCTATGCTCTGGTAAGCTCTAAACTGGATTATTATAATGCACTCTACGTGGACCTACCTTTGAAGACAGTTCAGAAGCTGCAGCTGTTGCAGAATGCAGCAGCCAGATGAATAACTGGGATCTGCAGAATTAAATATATGACCAATTAGGCCTGGTAGCATTGGCTGCCTGTATGCTTCTGGTCCTAGTTCAAGGTGCTGCTTTTTATCTATAAAGCCTTAAATGGATTAGGACCACAATACCTATCACATTGCCTTTCCTAACCATGATCTACCCAGACACAACACTCAGCCTCTGGGACCTTCCTGAGTGCCAACTCCGTGGGAAGTACAGTGGGTGGCAATAAGGGGAAGGAGTTTCTAGGTGATGCCCCCCTCCCCATCTCTGAAATAACCTTCCCACTGCAGCCCAACTGGCACCTTTCCTTAGACCCAAGGAAAGGTTCAGAGTGCTTAGATCCGACTACTCTGCCAGCTCTCCCCAGCTGCTGCCAGTCTTGAGTGACTTAGATAACTCTAGATGGGATCTCCTCTCCTACAAAAGCATATTATAGCTTGTTTCTCAGATTGCAAGACTGGTTAGTCAAATAATTTACTACCTTCCATAGTAGTGAA
The DNA here is from genome assembly GCF_004798865.1 of Varanus komodoensis. Classification (NCBI taxonomy): domain Eukaryota; kingdom Metazoa; phylum Chordata; class Lepidosauria; order Squamata; family Varanidae; genus Varanus; species Varanus komodoensis. The sequence goes on from NW_025335268.1 coordinate 134,954,967, forward strand.
ATGATAAGGATAAAATGTAGGGCTATATTCTCAGGCAAAAAAGAGCTAATCTATTCATCTGTCTCAGAAGCATAAATTGTTTCAATCTTTACTCTGTTTAACTGGTTCACTTCTTGAACATACATTGAGGAAATGCCTATCTTTAAAATGCTAGAATGTGAGAGGTACTTGCTCATATTTGTATCATAATACTACTCTAGAGTAATTCATGACAGATGATCCCATCTGCTTTACTATACTGTATTTTTATACTGATCCTTAGGTTTGCATTCATTATCATTATACCAGTGTTGGCAACAATGACAAAGGAAGCAGCTGTAAAACCAGCAACTGCCTAACCTTGATGAATTCATCAGTCATCATAAACAAACACTGCAGGTCACAGGGGTTTGTGTGCACTTTGAAAGGATTCCTTATGTGTTGATCTTGGAGATCTTTCATTGGCTGTAATTAAAATAACGCAGCGCTCTGCATTTTGAAGCTGGACTTCCTTTTCCTGCAAATGCTTTCCTGTTTGGAAAAGTGAGGATGTAAATTGCTAGCTGCAGTTAATGATGGTGGATATCATGGTGAGGCAAAAGGATGCATCTCATTTTATAGTCTGCTTTGTGGCTTGCAGTAGGCTATTGATTTCAGTACCACATAGCATATTAAGTTTGACCAGCATATGTCCCTATACATTGTGGTCTGTCAAAACTATGCCTAGCCACTCTGAAGATTGTACTGTGAGTAGTGAATCCCAGCAAGTAATTCTCTTGGCTCTTAACTAAACCAGTTTCAGGTTATACCTGATGGATGGCTCAAGCAGTTAGATGAAACTATTAGGCACTAGCAGATAGTACAAATGGATATGGAATCATGGCTTGTAAAGAGAGGCTATAGTGTAGAAGGCTGGCAAGTGACTTGTCATAACACTTTATTTATTTTTATGCCTTCCAGTAGCCGAGGCTTTCTTTTTGCTGTTTGGTCATTTCTGTTGGCTCTTTTGCCTTCAGTCCTGTTCAGTCAATCCTCACAGAAGGATCAACGCTTCCTTAAACCCCATACAATGGGTTTCCTCCATTGCTTGAGAAAACTTTTGCACGATATATTATTGTTTCTCCATGTGTGTCCAGACAGTAGTTGCGCTAGATCCGTTTGTCCAGTCTTTCATGGCTCCTCTCCATAAGATGAATTCTTCTGAATTAGTCCTGAATTCTCCTCTTCATTTTTTCTAGTAGCTAACTTTATAAAATACTTGATCGTATTATTTCAGGCCCAGCACAGAGATACTTTCATTGAAGAACGTTATGGAAAATACAACATTAGTGATCCCCTGATGGCTCTTCAGAGGGATTATGAAGCACTAAAGGAAGAAAATTATGGTGATAAACAACCTGTGTGTGCCAATCCCTTGTCCATCCTGAAGGTAGTGATGAAACATTGCAAAAATATGCAAGAGAAAATGTTGTCCCAGTTAGCAGCTGCAGAAAGCAGGCACAGAAAGGTGGGTTGCAAGTCCTTTGGACTTTGATCAGACCATTACGATGCTCTTTTTTAGAATCTGATGTCACAGAACAGAATATTTTGTATTAAATATTGTTTTATTTATTATATGTATGTAAATGTGTTAAAGTAGAAAGGGAGATGGGGCAGCATGACCCATCCTGTGTGCTTGGCTGGGACCAAGAACTGTTTGGCTGCTCTTCAGAATTGTTTCCCTGAGTGCTTTTCCACTTATCATGAAAGATTTATGTAGCTTGGGGAATAGTTTTTTCTGATGTGCCCTCCCCCTTCCTTTTTCCTTTAGTATCATGTCTGACAGAGTGTAGGGATGTAGCATTTCAAATTCAAGAACAGGCAGTAGTGGTGTTTTGTTTTGCTTTGCTTTATTAGAAAATGCTTATTTATTAGAATATTTGCCTTTTCAGCCATCTTTCTGAGGCCAGCCATGATGATTTACAAAATGTTCAGGGAAAAAACCCAGAGACAGGGAACTCATGGTCCTTTAAATGGTGTTGACCTGAAACTGCAACTCATGATCCCCATCATTGGCTGGGCTGGCTAAGGCTAATGGGAATTGCAATTCAATATGATTTGAAGGGCCACTTGTTCTCCACCACTGCCAAGTTATGTATTTGAAGAAAAATGTTGAAAATGATGGACAACATCCTGAAGAGCTTCAACCTTCAAAGCCTCTATTTCTGCTCATTAGGTCTTCTTGAGCTTAAAATCATGTAGGCCAGAATAAGGTTTTCAAAAGCAGACTCTAAAAACCAAGTCTGTATAGCAGACTCTAAAAACCAAGAGCTCCTGTGCATTTTCCTGTTTTTTATGCTTATTTAAAAATCTCTTCTTCTTCATGAGACTAATAGGAATACATTCAGAATATTACTGGTTAATGTGGGAAGCATGGGGGAGATTTTAATATCTTCATGTTGCACAGAATCCTTCATGTAAAGGTCAGAGTTTCTTAATATCTGTATTCAGATATTCTGCTTGAAATCTTACTTTGGGGCACAGAAGGTTAAAGAACTTGTAGTTTTTACTGTTAGAAATGACTGCTAGTGTTCTTTTCTGTTTCAAAGGTAATCTTGGATCTTGAAGAAGAAAGGCAGCGGCACGCCCAAGATACAGCCGAAGGAGATGATGTCACGTACATGCTGGAAAAGGAGCGAGAGAGGCTTACACAACAAGTAAGCCTTCCCACTAGTTAGTCACCTTTCACAGAGTAATGATTAATTACTGTTTAACACAGAAAGCATATCTTCTATGGGTGGAGAAGTTGGTGGCTTGTGTCAGTATCTGTAGGCTGAGACTTTATTCTCTGCCTGAAAGTGGAGAACTCAATTTCCTCAACTGAGATTTTTGATCAGTTACCAGTCTACAGATTCAGTCCAGGGTGGCAATAGAATTTGAGCTTTGTATAAATACGGCAAGTGGCTTAAACTGAGAGATGTTACTTCCTCTATATTGTTAAATTAAAATTATGAAACTTAATGAATATACCATGCAGTGTGTAATTCAGTGCAGGACAAAATGTGTTGCCTTGTGTGTGCATACTGTGAGAAGTTAGGGTCAATCATATACCCTTTTGCCCATGAATTTTTTATTTATGTAATTCCCACACATTATTGGTTACATTATACTGTATGTACTCAGTATGTTATGTATACAGTATGTACTGTATCTATGTACTCAGTAATCCTGCCTGTATTAAAATACATATTCTGATAGTGCATATTATTCATAAATTCTGGATTGGATGGGTGAGCATTCCATTCATTAATCCTTACATTCACACTCTCATTAAGCAACTGATCCCATGGACCCTAGACAGTATTGAGAGCGCCATAGGATTTTTTGGTTTCCCAGGCTCCATGCTCAGATTCTCCTGTCCCTCCCAGCCCACAACCATCATGAAAAGAATAATGTCAGCTGCTTCTTTGCAGTTGTAAGAGTGGCCTCAGAAAAAGGATCAAAAAGTGCAGTTGGGATGGGGTGGTGGGGGAGAGACTGGGTCGACCTGGATATGATGCTTCTTGGTGGCATTCCAATCTCCTTCCTTCCCCATCCAGAAGTTCTGCAGCTAGATAGCTTTAGTTAGCTGTCTAGCTTGATTGCAGACTGAAATGAGTAGGGAAGTGAAAATGGCCTCCCATACCACCCTGAATAGGATGCCCATAATCTTGCAAAGTCACAGGATTAATTTTCTGTAATGCTCTGATTTTCAACATGTTTGTGTTTTTGGAGAGAATCTTAAACTATTTGATTTCTTTTTTCTAAGCTTTTCTGTTTTCTCTTCTAGCTGGAATTTGAAAAGTCTCAGGTGAAGAAGTTTGAGAGAGAGCAGAAAAAACTAGCTAGTCAGTTGGAGGAAGAACGTACACACCACAAGCAGCTTTCTTCCATGCTTGTATTAGAGTGCAAGAAAGCCACAGCCAAAGCTGCAGAGGAAGGACAGAAGCTTGGAGAACTAAGCATGAAACTAGAGAAGGAAAAAAGCAAAGTGAGCCAGCTGGAAGAAGAGCTAGCAGCCAAGAAGAAGAGGGGCTTGCAGATGGAGGCACAAGTAGAGAAGCAGCTATCTGAGTTTGACATTGAACGAGAGCAGCTGAGAGCTAAACTGAACCGTGAAGAGAATCGCACCAAGGTTCTGAAAGAAGAAGTTGAAAATCTGAAGAAAACTCTAGAAGAATTAGAGGCTTCCTACAAAGCTGGCAACAACAAAGTTGAAAACATACTACCAAATGTTTCAATGGTGTCCATAGCAACTTTCACAGAAAGCCCCTCAGGAAGGTCAGTAGCTTGCCAGACGGGAAGTTCCTTGACAGAGAGTCCCAGCCAGGGAAGTACTGTCAGATTGGCACACGTGTTATCACCCATCTCTGCTGCAGCTGCCCATCCTTATGCCAAGACAAATGGGCACTGTGATGCTGATGTACAAACAAGCGTGGAGTCACCTCAGCTCAGTGTGGATAATCTGCAGAAGGGCAAGCCAACTGGATCACCTGCTGAGTTGGCTGCAGAGCAGGTCAGCTCCCCAGTAAGAACAGAGTCCCTTTCTCCTTCAGTTCCACCACTCCCTTCCAGCGGAATATCCTTATCACCAGGCAACACGGCATCTTCATCTCTGACATCCTCTCCATGCTCCTCCCCAGTCATGACTAAGCGCTTAGTTGGAGCATCAGCCAGCAGCCCCAGCTACCAATCTTCCTACCAAGTGGGAATCAACCAGCGTTTTCATGCCGCTCGTCATAAATTCCAGTCCCAAGCTGATCAAGATCAGTCAAGTGGCCTCCAAAGTCCTCCGTCCAGGGATCTGTCACCAACCCTTGTTGATAATTCTGCTGCAAAGCAACTTGCACGCAATACAGTCACTCAGGTTCTCTCCAGGTTCACCAGTCAACAGGGTCCGATTAAGCCTGTCTCTCCTAACAGTTCACCTTTTGGCACAGACTACCGAAACCTTGCCAATGCCATGAGCCCTAAAAATGAATCTAGCCCAGGCAAAGTCGCTAGCCCATTGAGTCCCCTGTCGCCTGGAATTAAATCACCAACCATACCTAGAGCAGAAAGAGGTAATCCTCCACCAATTCCTCCAAAGAAACCTGGTCTGACTCCTTCAGCTACTCCTACCTTACCAACTAAAACCTCCTCTCAGGCTTCTTCTATAGGTTCTCCTGTGGACTTGGCAAATAGCTGCTCAAGCAATGCTGTTGTGGCCAATGGGAAAGAAATTGAGATTTTATTGCCAACCAGTAGCTAGTCTCTAGGAGGTCACATTCCAAGTGTGTGCCATTCCTTCACCTGAAACCCTGTCTTATCCACTCCATGTTATTTATTTGGGTAGGAACAAAAATCTATGGTATAACACATGTAGTGTACTTTTCTTTTGTCTTATTTTATGTAGAATATAGTGCAGCTTAAACACTAGAGTCTCGAGGTGTCTCATGGCAGCAGGCACATCAAACAAAGAGAGAAGCTGTTGATTTCCCATGCTGGGAGTTGACCAGTGGACTACGGCAATGAAACTTTTATTTTTAAATTATGCAGAAGAACACTCCATGCAAACCTCTATTCCAGACAGACATTTTCTAAGAAGTGCCTGAACTTAAGCCTGCAGATATGAATGTGATTCTCTGCAAAACCAGAAGGGATCATCTAGCTGCAAAAAGCACAGTTTCTCTGAATCATGAATGTTGAAATCAACACTGTTCTTAATCTTTTCCAATATTTTGTTAATAGTATGTTATAAAAGGAAATATTCCAAAGGTGATCGCTAGACCGGTCAGTTGTTTCCTTGCTATGAGCAAAGTCATTTAATGTAGCTGCATGGTCAGGTGCACTTTGGCCCCGTTGCTGAGCTTTATGCAACCCAATCGTTTCCTCTAACAGTAAAGCAAAAAATAAAACCTTTGGGAGCTTTAAAAAAATCAGGGTGCCAGTTTTTTTCCCCAGTCAAGTAACCATTCCTTGCATATTTTTCTCTATAGAGGTAAAATAGGTGAGGTGAAGTCTTGAAGTATTGGGCTTGTTTTTTAAACATTCTTCACGCATTCTACTGTTGTGTGTGGAACTTCTGAGAGCGGGATCTTTGTTGTTACTTGATAAAGTTGGTAATATTACTTGAAACGAGAAATAACTAGTCAGTTCTATACAGGTTTTCATATTGGAAAGATAGGATCAATACCACAGTGATTCAAAGCAATAACTTAAAAGTACTCACTATGTAGTAATACTGTATGTCAGACTGACATAGGTCTTTCTAACCAAGTTCTGTTTGCTCATACAGGATTGTTGCCCTCTTGGCAGCACTGGAAACCAAATCATTAATTTTTCCCATAGAAATGTGTATATATATATTTGTGTGTGCGTGTGTTTGTTGTTTGTTCGTTTGTTTAGAGAGAAAGAGGTGTACATGCTATGCACACAACACATTAGGCAGTGTAATAATATTACTGAGATTCTTTTAAGGAAAATGAAAAAATACAAAGCTACTTTTTTGTCTTTATTTGCTTCTGAAAACCTGCTTTCCTAGAAAAGGTGGCCTAATACAGGACTGAATCAGTTTTCGTTCTGAAGAAATGTATGATGCATGTGTTACAGCTTTTAAACAACAAATCTATTCTCTGTCCCTCTCTACAAAACCACACTTCTGTATTTTAAATGTCTGAAATTGTGCTTAACTTCTTTGCCCTAATGTGGTCAAAGTTAAGAATAAATTTTCTATACTGAGACCTTGAGTGAAAGCATTTAAATACCTCCCCAAAATGAGTCAGCACAAACACACTAAGGTTGGATCCAGCATTTTCTTTCTGCTGGCTAAAGTACTTATCATGGAGAAGAACCATCCCACAGCGTCCCACACACCTTCAAAATATACTGTAGATGATTGGGAAACCCTTCAGAGTTGATTTTTGAAAGGCATGGAGAGCTGCAGGAGAGAGGAGATAACAACCTTATATTATGCTAGGAGACATCTGCTAGCACAATGTTGCATCTAACTCTACAGTGTCATATTTATCCTTGTCTGATGGTCTTCTGCTATTAAGACCATTTGATTCTTCTTCATACTGAGACACTAGACCAAAGCTCTGGATTTTGTATTGGTGCTGCTTTAGGACACCACTGAAGATGGTCTAGCTGTTAGCCTCTTACTTCCTAATTGTTCTTTGTATGAAAATGCTAGACTGAAGTATTTTAGTAAAGTGGCTGTTATTTCTGAGGCTATGCTGTTTTCAAGCACACACTAACTTAAGTCCTTCAGCCTTGACCCTCCTAAATTCTGGTCTCTGTATCTTTATTTCCATTTGATTGGACTAGCCCTTACACTAACAAAACTTGATCATTGTTTATAAACAGGAAATAATTCTGATAGGTATACAGATAGTTCAGTTGGGCAGTACTTGTCTTTCAAAAGGATTGCACAGCTGAAAAATTGAGGATTGGATTCTTGTCAATATCATCTCTAATCTTATAAGGAGAGTAACATAACAGCCCTTTAAGTATTTCCTTGAGTTTACACTAATTTGTATCCTTTCTTTATGATATGACTCTATAGAGATTTATATACAATAATGAATTTTATTAGGAAATGCACTGAGTATTCTACAAAGGATTGTAGGAAAGGAGAATGCAAGAGGAGATGTGTATTTTTGCTAGTAGCCTATCTTCTGAGATTAAACTAAGCACAACTATTAAAATGGTTCCAAGCTAATCCAGTAAGACTTCTAGGGTTAGTATTTAAGTTTTCTATATACATTGGAAACAAAATGTTTAATCTTCTCTGAATCATGTACTGCTAGAGAGGTTTGACACTGGCTAACAGGATTTTAATGAAGTTCAAACTGTATAATGTAGTATTAATTGTTCATTAACAGCTGTATATTTGTAAAGTCAAATGTATGAAGCAGAAGTCTTTATCATTTTTATAGCTGACAGCATTAAACATGGTAAACGTTCATACTATCAATAAAGGGTTTTATTTTTATGATGTGAATATTGTGCAAGCATGTATTTTAAAAGTGTGGCTGCTTGAATGCTTAGTGAGTTTGAAGTACGTATTCACTAGCAGTTTGCAGGTGTTCCATTAACCATATGCCTCTAACAGCTGACAGTATAAGGATGGTGCTTCTAAAGAGAAAAAAGAAAACTGCTAATACTTGGTAACAATGCTGGGAAGTGTTTACCAGTTCTGTTTTAGTTTTAAAAGGCTTAACAGTCGATTAATCATTAGTGCAGAGTATCTATGACAACCATTTCTACATAACATAACATCATGGTAACTCAAACTGCCTTTTGATAGGGATAATTTCTACTGCATGTTCGGACATAATATTGTGTTGCATCATGAAACAGTGAACCAGCTCCTTTCCTGGTTGGTTCTTTTTCCTGGACTTTGGAAATATCTGTATCTTAGGTATTTAAGTATCTAAATTAGGTATCTTCTAGTGTTTATCCAGCATTTTGGTCACTCTCAGATAGGCACTCTATCTAGTTTCATTAATGCAAGTCTGCTGCTCAATTGCCAAGACTTGAGGCGGGGGGGGGGGGAGATAGAGACAGAAAGCTTGACCAGCTCATGCAGATCAGTTGTATCATGTTTTTGCAGCTAACCTGTTTCCCTTGCCCCAGCACAACAGATTTGCCTTATGCAAGGTCCTCACCCCAGTCTGGAATGCTGCAAAGCATTCTTTACAACATCAAAATCCTGCTAGGTTTCCACCCACGGGTTTCTAATATGGTGTATTCAAATAAGTGAAAAGTATTCATCTCAACCATGCCATCCTACTTAACAGTCCGTTTCTAGGGTTGTGATTCCTGCTGACCCAGATCAGTTTTGAAACCAGCACTGAAATTATAGGGAGACAAGCGGAGAGACAGTTAATAACAGAGCTCCTATTCATTTCTCTTCCACCCCTAGTTGCCTATTGCTAAGGAAAGGGTTAAGCGAGTCCCCTGCAGAACATAGGAAGTATGTGTCAGTGGTAATAACTCAAGCGGCAAGAAGGTGGGCGCACAACCTTAGCTAAAGGTTTCTCCTTCCCAGTGAAATAAGCAATGGCTCAGTCCATCTGAGCCATATCAGGTAATTATTTTGTTACACAATGCAGAGTCTGAGACTTTGAAATAAAATTTTATTGGCAGAAGTTAAAAGCAGATGTCTGACAAGGAAATAAAGTCTAAGCAAAGTCTTAACTTTAGACTTCTTGCATGCTCTTCCCTTCTTTAACAAGCCTAGTCTTTTTAGATCCTGCCTCTCCAGCGTTGTTTCTCCAGTTTTGTTTAACTGCCTGAATGTATTAACAAGGAGTTTCTTCATTCCCTCTTTTTTACATATACTTTGTGTTCAGAGTGAGGCTACTCAGATCATTCCTCTGTGCCTAACGGTGGTAACTTTCCACTGCCCAGTGTGCGAAATTAGTTCTCTTGTGCCACCTTGTGTTGGAAAATATGCATGCTTCCATGTCTTGATAATCTGCGGCTGTTTAAAAAAGAGGAGCAAGAATCACTTCTAATGTTGTAGACACTGGTTCTTAAATGTTCTTTCTCCATATTGGTTTCCCCACTTTTAACTCAGGAGAGTTTCCACCTACGGGTACGTGCCTTTTCCTGGAAAGCTGCTATTGTGGAACATCACTGCACATTTAATTTCTCCTGGTACTGATAGCGGGAATCCCAGGAAGATGACAAAGGGAAATGGTTGGGCAAAACTATTCAATGTAAGTCATTGCAGAGATCTGCCTCTTTGCAAACTAAACTGTGGTTAGGGGTTAACAAGAAGGGCTTTTTCCCAAGATTAGACATGCTTATATCAGAAGGTGAGAAGGTTGTAATCCAGAATTGGATGAATTGTCTAAACTGGGATCAAAAAGCTGTCTGGTAGAACAAAGCATAGGTATATGTCGTTATTTCATAGAGCAGCTTTCTGACTACTCATACATCGCAATAAACCATAGTGGTAAGGCCAGATTAAAATTAGATTTACCATGACATCTGAACCTGTCTTGGATGATTGAACATAAGTTTCCCTCCCCAGCAACAAATCACCCATTCCTTGTAGTAGGGGTTCTTGTTATGACATCTTGTTCCTAGTGGCTATAGAGCAGCTTGGCAAGAGCAGCAAAAAAGCCGGTGCTATTCTTTCTAATCTACCATTGCTCCTTCTGCCTTCCTTTCCTGTGACTACCTCAGTACTTTTATAATCTGTATGTATACAAATGGGCTGTATTGTTACTTTCCTGTTCTTTTACTAATGTGCAGATTCAACTTTCCAATAAGTGAAGTCTCACCTTGTTCACTTAAATGTTTCTGCTGTCAGAGGAAGCTCTGGACTTGAGTAGGTAACATCCAAGAAAACTGGCAAGGCAAGATTGAAAATAGGGTAATTGTACACTGTAGTAGGAAAAAATGGAGATAAGTAGAAACTCAGTTACACAATTCAGAAAAGTGCTTGAAGTAAGTGCACTAAAAGAGTGTGGAGGAAAAGAGACAATATTTCTACCTGGTAGTGTAATCCTCTTACTATTAAATTTTGGACCTACACTTTCCACTGTCCTCCCCACATTCAACATTTTTCCAGGTCTCCAGCAAGTCCAGAAACTAGTTACTGCTTCACACTAATTTATGATTCCTTAGGGCACTTCATGCTGCAGTTCCTGTGCTTCAGTGTGTTTGCACAAATCTTCCCAACAGTCTAGAAGGTAACCACATGAAACCAATAGATGGGATCCCATGAGGTTGGGGTATAATTATTGCTTGATTACTGCAGCAGCCTTGAACTTGGAAGAGCTGAATGGAACTGTCATAGACAGGACATTTTGGAGAGCTTTCATTCATAGGGTAGCCATAAGTCAGAGATGGCTTGGCAGCACGTAACAACATAATTATTCCTAGTGTGGATACTTATTTGCTCCATCCCATTCAATTACTCTCTGAAGTTTTCTTCCTTTAAAAAAGAAAATCTGTCAGCAAGGAACATTTGTACAAGCATTAATGCTGGGGAAACAATGGAGAGGAAACTTGCACGAATTTAGAATCTGGGAAACGGAGAAAAACTGTGTGACTGCAGTACCTTTTTCAAGAAGGAACTGCAAAAACTGGGGAGACTGTATCTCCCATTTCTGGGCCTGTTACAGACTCAGTGAAGTCTGGAAAGGGAATGATACCAGCAGGTGTAAGTTGAGTTGCCCAATAGCAGAATACATTGCCAAGTGAGATGCGGTGCCTCACCCTTTCTCAAACACTTCATGCACGTTTTTCTTCAGTGCTTTGGAACTGAAGAAAATGGTTCATACTTTGTTTAGTATTACAAACCCCTCTCCATCCTTCTCTGTGCCAATTAGTTAATACAAGCATCTTCTTGTCAATTTCCTTGAATGTTACTCACTGCACTATAGATCACCCTTTGATGGCTGAAACATGCAAGGCATACAAGATAAGGCAAGTCTACACACATTGGACAGCCAAATCTGTGCTTGCAGAACACTGGGGAGGGGATACGTTCCTATTTACAAATTCCCAATTTTCTGTTGTTTTGTTTTTTGGTTAAGGTGGCAAGCAGCATGGATGCTCCAGGAAGGGATAGTGATTGGACTGTGGATAGGCTGAAGAACTGAAAAGAACTGAGAGGAAAGTGGTCACACCAAGCCACCTGGCATCCAACTGTCAGAGGTAATGGGTTGGCATGCAAACAAGCAACCTCCAAGGCAGCTGTGTGAATGTGAATCACACAGCTGGATGTGAACCAGATCTCAGCCTCTGTGATGTGGCAGTCCATCACATTTAAACATATCCCCTTTTTTTCCCAGGATACCTTTGGGGGGGGGGGGGCGGACATGAGTGTTGCCTCTTACAAGCCAACCCATTTCAAAACCACAAAGGCTATTCAAAGGATATGAAACATGAGAACACTGCAGCACTGCATGGGTGTGGATTATTTTTCAAGACATCAAGAGTAGGGATGAGCCTGCTTCACTTGAAATGGGGCAAACATTGAGCATCATGGAATACTTTAAAAAGAAGCCAGATAAAAAGAAGATGCAGCAGGAGGAAGAGGAGAGATCCGCTGTGTAGCAGTCTGAGAAGGTGCCATGACCGTGCTTGCAAACAAGCGGAGCTGTTACTGCTTTAAATGCTACAGATACATGCTCCAGGGTATGCAGCTATAACCTGCTTTTCTTGCCATTACCTTTCTGGCCAAGCTGATTGCTTGAAGCAAAGGTTTTCTGTATTAATACTCCCAGTCCAAGATACCAACCACAGGTTTTTTTGAGAGCAAGAAGGTAAACCGAATATATGCCATTAGTGGCTGCTGTCTCCAAACACCTAGTTAAGATGCTGAAAGTAGACTATGTGTAGGCATACAAGCATTGGAAGATTTTCAACATGGGGGAGCTCTCTTCAGAATGCCTTTGGGTATTACAGGGTAAAGGGCGTTCATATTCTCAGCCAAAGATTTGACTGCCACTCAGGCCACTGAGTGGAAGCTACTTAACTGGAATGAAGATTGTCTTGCTTCCTTGGAGGTAACAGGTTGCCCTTTACCTCAGTGCAAAGAAGCACTAGGTTTGACAAGGGCCAGCAAGGAAAGTCCATGTCCCAACCCTTTCTGCCTTCACTGAAAGTGGGCCAGTAGAATCTTCATAAGATGGATAATAAAACTGACTAGCAATTTTTCAGACAAAAGATGCTGGAGGACAACAGTAGCAACTTCCTGGCTGTTCCTGGCAGTTGGAGCTCTATCGGGCCTGTGCTGGGCCCCCTAAACTAGCTTGCAAGCTTAGGCATGATGGTGGAATCTATCACACTGTATGGGCTGAAGTAAGGTTCAGCTGCCATTCCTATCAGCTTTTGTACATGAACTATGGGGCAGGGGTGCCATCTTGTCCTTCAGCTTAGGAAGCAAACTGTCTTGGGACAGCTGTACACCTTCTCTCCATTCATGATTCTGGGAGGGAGGTGAGGCAGAAGAATGAAAAGTGGAAGATCATTAGCATACAGTTGGTGGGATGCTAGTGGAGTGAAGTATCTGGTAAAGATTATCTGTCCGTCCAGATGCTGAGAAGTCACTATTTGGCTGAGAGGGAGTAGAGCCATCTTCTCCATCCCGAGGTGGGAATTCTTTATACTGAATGTTTCATTGGTAGAGCCATCTAAACAGTAGAGCTGTACCAGATGCTCTGCAGGACATCTGTTGTTTGTGTGTCTACATTTTTACTGATTATGCTTGCAAAGGACAATTGGGTGTTCAGAAAGGCAGGAAAAAATAGAAATAAATCAAGAATATCGCATGATTTCCACATGTGTGCCATAACTGACAATCAATGGCAAAAATTCAACTAGTCCAAAACCTGTGGAGGGCAACAAGTTGAGGAGAGGAGAGGAGAGGAGAGGAGAGAGAAGAGAAGAGAAGAGAAGAGAAGAGAAGAGAAGAGAAGAGAAGAGTTGGCAACAGGAACTTGAAGAAAGAAGTAATGATGAAAAGCCTGGCTGAGTGTCTTGTGGCTTTTAGTCATATAAAGAACTCTGTGGGATTAGAAAATTGGCTAAACTAACTTTTGACAATTAATTGCATATGTGATTCATGTTTTTATCTATGAATTACAACCCTAAACTAGAATTATAAGATTCTCCCCCCTCCCCCTGCCCCTTGGAAGCTCTTGCTGTATTGAGTGGCTGGAGAAGTCATAGAGAGTTCTGAGCCAAAGGAAGTATAGCTTGCTGAAAGACAAATCCTTCACTTTAGACTGATATGGCTCAGCCCTGATGATTATGGTCTGGACCAGCCTGTTAGTTTATTAACAGAAATATACATTGCCTCAAGGATGCTAATAATCAGCTCTCTAATAGAAACTTTTTCCAGTTACATTTTCACAGTATGTCCACTAGAGAGCAGCATTCCTAAACATTATTTCTCCATTCAGTAGTATGCCCAGAAATCTGCACGGGAGAAAAGCATCACTGCTTAGTACTATTGAGACAAACCAGTAATCAGTAATCTGTTAGAAGTGGGTTATCCTATGTCTTTTGTGGTAAGCATTTCAAGATGCTCCAGATGGAAGATTTTCTTTAGTTTGTCTGAAATTGTGGCAAATGTGTTCCATAATTATCACACTGACCTCACTTAACATAACAATGTTCACTTGCTGAAGTCAAGGCAGGAATAGTATCAGAGATCATGCATTTGTATCTAAGATGATTCATATCTGATATGCAGTAAAAGCACTCATGGCATTCACAGTGTAGCTTAGGGCCACCTGAAGATAAAGTAATGGCTTAACAGTTGCACAAAGAAATGAACAGCAATAGAGGCAATGGTCAACAAACTGAAAGGGGGAAAGCTACAAAATTCACTTGAATAGGAATAGTCATTCAGTGACATTAATTCTGGAGCTACCATTTTCCAAGATGGCAGACACAGGAATGTGAAAATGTGATAACTAGTGCTTGTAAAATACTCATTTTGTGACATTTGTCCCAACATTTGTCTTGATTTGTTGCATCAAGACCCAAAGAACTGCTGTAGCCTTGTCCACTGTTTGGCTTTCAGATCTAATTGTGTTTTCCCCAGACAGCTGTCCCTAGGATTGTTCCATCACCAGAGGATTTGGGGCTTATCCAAACTTAAATTCAGATATGCGTAAAATGTATCTAAACAAACTTCTAACAGTTCTTGTCTACAGCAATATCCAGCCCTTGTGTGAGGAAAAGGCCCTTGTGTGAGGAAAAGGCTTCCGCGAATGGGGCGGCATAGACACTTAAATAAATAAATAAATAAATAAATAAATAAATAAAGCTTTCTAAATAAAAGATATAATGGTCAGGAGAGGGCACTGTTGTTCAGTTAGATGTTTGTTAAGTTTTTTTCAGCTGGCTAGAGGAGATACTCTGCTCTTAACTCAGAATAGAGAAACAAAGAAAATAGTTTTACAAGATGTTACAGGACATCATTTATTTAAGGCCTTAAGTCATAAGAATGCAAGTTTCCAGTAAAGTTGGCCCTGGAAATCATGGGGAGGTGGGCAGTGATGTCTCCTGGCATTCCATGGGGGACTTTCAGCTTCCCTGCCCCATTCCTATTGCATTTTCTTCAGAGATTCAGGCCCCATTTGGGGCTTCTGACCAAGCCTGGCTGGCAAGGTCTAGAAGATTAACAATAGCATCAAGCACTTCCTGAAGGCCTGCTCGTCTTCCACAGGTAACAAACCAGTCCTGTAGAAGGCATCTTCACTCTGTTCTTAGGAAGCAATGCAAGCACAGAAACTACACCAGTTCAGGATGGTTCTTGCTACTTGGTAGGCTCAAATGTGATTGCTTCCCAGTACATGGAAATACTCTGAAATATGCATTAGTCAACTAAGGGTTGATTCTGGGGTGACTCCCGTTCTTGGATAAACTTATGCCTATCATTTTTTATCTATTTCCAAGGGCACAGACACATTTTTTTTTCTCTTCTTTAGAATAATCAAACATGATCTGCAGTTTTAGGAGTACATGGGAAGGCTTTGAACAGGTGGGTTAAGTTCACTCATTTTGCAGATAACTTGAGAAACATTCTTTGGTGGGCAACAGAATGGTGGAGAAAGGGTTACTAACAGTTTCTCTAACTGGCCTTTCAGTCCCTTTACTGCCAGATTTGCACTTAAGCAGTCTGAAGTTGGAGAGCAGTTTGTTAAAACATAACACAACATAGTACAGGTCAATCTTGCACTTTATATCACACTCAGCTGGTGTGGCCCAAGTTGACTTGTTATATTCTTTTTTGCCTTCAAAATGATCCCCACATATTCAGGAAGCATGTGACCTAAGGAACTTGGATGTGGAATAGCCCTCAGCACACATTTTGCTCTGCTTACAGAAGAAAGTTGCCTCTTCTCTCCTTCCCACACTGCACCCCAGAAGCTCAGTCAAGTTATAACAAAGAGTCCTGTGGCACCTTAAAGATTAGCACATTTATTTTGGCATAAGATTTTGTTAACTGCTGCTTGCTTCATCAGAGACTGACTATAATCCACTAAAGTTTATGTCAGAACATAGCTGTTAGTCTTGAAAGCTTTTGTTGCTTTTTCTGCAATAGTCTAACACAGCTGTTCTCTGGAAATCAAATAATAGCAACCAACACCTGCAAAATGGACTATCTTTCCTCATATGAAAATGCACTGTCTCCATGACACTCAACACTTCCTTGACAGGTCTTGGAGGTATCTATTTATTTGTTTCCCTATTTATCTAGAAAATTATGCATTGTGGAAAAAGATCTCAGGAGGAGACATGCAAACTGCCTATGTGTTGGATTTGTACCCTGCCAGGAAGAAGTTCCAAAATCAGCTGCTACTGTTGCTCTGTAGTCAGCAAAATAATTCCATCCTGAAGAGAATGGGTAACCAGATCCCACTAAACCTTAACACTGGCAGAGCAGAGGATGGGAGCTGGTTTAGAAATTCAATTAAAGAAAAACCTAATTACGTGGGGATTGGAATGGACAACTTGAACTCTAATATTTGGCCTAGGAGAAGAATAGACGATGCAGTTAACACCAACTTTATCCACCCCCCTTTGCAAAGTATATGGTCCTTATTGTGCCAGGCCAAGCATAAAACTATCCAGCTGGTTTTTATGCCTCACATCCCCAGTGTTATCATGAACAGTGCATGTTAAACATGGAAGAAATGCAACATAAGGGGGAAATGAATTCTTTCTCTTAAGCAGTGCTCTGCAGAGGGCTTTGATGTGCTAGCAGTGGGACTCCTTGAAGATGAAGGCTGCAGCATGGAAGGGGAGGACGGAACACAGCCACAAGAGGGAGAGAAATTTTCGGGCTCCAGACCTAACATACCTGCAACCAGAACAAACCCAGTTTTGAAAACTCATTTATTCTTATTTAAACATATGCATCACTGGGAGCACTTGGCAGAAAAGGTGAAGGGGAAAGATGTGCGAGGCATATAACAGTTTGGCTTACAGGCTGGTAAAGGGACAAGAAGTCTTAAAAAAACAGGAAACATTCAGTGAAAATTCCCCCCCACCCCCATTTTTTCCTCTAATCTTTCTTTTCCAAATTCTCGTTCTTCTGCCCCACCTCCAGCATTCACAGCTCTAGTCTAGTACAGCTTTTATGCCACTCCTCTCTGGTTCTTGGAAGGAGATGGTTTACCCCATGCACATCATGGATGAAGAAATGCATGTGGGGCTGCCCCAGAACATCCTGGTGTGCAGGATGCATGGCCAATGAAGAGACTGATTTGCACACCTTATCAGGGGGTTCCACTTGCTGATCCAGCGTGGCTCTCCTTCCACCTGTCCTAATGCAACATTCAGGGACTAGGTAGGTATCTCCTTTACTTAGGAATCGCCTGAGTACTTCTTGATTGGCACAAGATAACGTCCTCTTTTTGGGGGGGTGGGTCGGTGGTGACGTACTGCTTCATATTCTGACAGCTGGGCTGGTGTTTAATGATCTGGCTTCTTGGTCTGTTATCCCTGGTCACAACTGGCCAGTAGTGTTCAGGTACCCAAGGCAGTGAGTCAGGCTCTCCTTGTTCAACCTGCCTATTTCTCCAGAAATAATCCGTAACCCTTATTTTTTCCTGGGGTTGGAAACAAGCTAGTACACAATGGAATGCAAGCTTTGTATACTGTACACCACCCAGAGAGCCCTATGGGCTATGAAGTGGTTTATAAATGTAATGAGTGAATAAAATATGCAAACTCTTTGCTTCATGATTTAATTATTTTGTATTATTATTAATGCATAATTCTGGCCTGGAAATGAGCACCATGTAGAGCAATGAAGCCAGGACTGGTGGGCAACGTAGGTTTTGACAGTGCATCGGCAACACTCCTTCAGGAAGGACCATTAGCTCATTAGATGATCTTTTACTACCTTGGCAGAGGGCATCCCTGTCGCTCTGTGAATGGAAGAAGCTTATTTTCCTGCCTTCCACTTCTGCTCCCCCCCCTTTCTCTCCCTCTCTCTCTCAGCCAGTTCAGCTCTGCATGTTGAAGGATGGCTCTGCCGGCTTGGGCAGTCCTGTAAAGCTGTTCTCCCCACAGCTGCCTCTCATCTGCCTCACGGGCACTGTGTGTGTTGCCGGGTGATTAATCTCTTGTGCTTGAATAATTGGCTAAGGCAGCGATTAATATACCCCCCCCACTTAGCGCTGCCCCATAAACATTTCCCTTTTACTAACTGTGACTGGGGATGTTCCGACTGTCAGGATGTGAGGGGCAGCGCAAATGTTATTGTAAAGGCTGCAGGGTCCAAAGCCACGGAGGCAGGCAGGGTGTGAGGATCCAGGGTCAGATGTGTTTGACGGGGAAGGGTCACCATGGCGGGAGGTTTATTTGCAGAGGGGCTGCTGATGTCTCGTGGTGGTGAGGGGCAAGGGCAGGGTGGGAATGTCTGCTGTCACTTGGAAGCCGAGGAGAAGGCTGGCAGCCCGGGGATAAAATGCCTGACAAGTTTGGACTAGGAGGCGAGTTGATGAGCTGAGAGATGAAAATTCACAGCTCAGCATAGGAGGCGGTTCCTGAAGAGGTGTTTATTCGAGAGGGAAGTAGAGAGGTGCAGCTGTACACACTGTGTACAAACACACACACACGCGAGAGAGAGAGAGAGCGCGAATATACTGTAGATAATATACCAATGTGTGCACACATATAACGGTGCATGTATGCATGCAAACAACTGTGTACACAGACAGACACATAGAGCAGCTACATATATACCAAAAGTACTATGCATATTTGCGGTAACTTTAGACACTTCCAAAAGTGACATAAAGTGCAACTATATGTGCAGTGTGTGTCTGTGTGAGAAACGGCACAAAAAAGGAGTAGATATTTTACATTCAAATGACAGTCCCTAAAAACAAAAGCAAAGCAAAACAAAAAGTGATAGTGGAACAACTGTGGCTATAATGACACTTAGTATTGGATGTTCAATTGACGGGTTTTGCCATAAAGAACCAAATGTCCACATACTTCTTTTGAAGGAATCGCCTCTCCTGCACTGAGAAATGTTGCATGGTGCTGTTTATACACAGCTACTTATGCAGCGCATGTAGCTACTGGCATCCCCCACCACAAGCAAACTTGAATAAATGATAGCAAATAACATAATATGCAAATATTTCAAAATGCATCATTTGTAGACGTTTTGGAGTGAACATTTTTTTTTTAACCCTAGCATACACATAGCCTTGACTCCACAGTATGAAATCAGATGCACACATGTAGCATGCAGCAGATCAATATGATGTTGAACAGATGTGGGAATGGGAAATCCAAAACATGTATTGATGTTTCTCTTATGGAAATGCCCTTGTGTGTGTGTACATGTAACCTTATATATGACAGCCAGCAAAGTTTTGCTGTATAAATACAGTTCCATACCATGTAAAGACACATCTGCATACATAAATACTTATACAGTTGCAGTTGTGTATACATGCACAGACACACTGACACACACACATATACATGCACACACAGAAATACACAACATAAATGGTGACAGAAACATTGCAAATGGATCTCAGATGGAAAATATGTGTATTCTATGATGGTTTATGATGCTTTTTAGTCAAGACTCTTTTTCCAGGTGGCTTGTAATTAAAACCCATGTAGAAGCACAATATCATTAGAGATACATTGGGCTATCCCTCCTTCTGTGTGTGTGTGTGTGTGTGTGCGCGCGTGCACGTGTGCGTGGAGGGGGTAGTGAACAGACTCCAGCTCCAAGCCCTTTCTCAAGACACCAGCCTACAGAAGCTGTCTCTCTGTTAACCAAGGGATAGACAGGTCAGCTGTTTCAAGCAACCTAAAAGTAAACAAATGAACAGACAAATAATACACACTTACTTTGGTGTGAGCCTTGCTGAACTGAGTTGGACCTTCTTTTGTGTAGGCATGTGTAGATTTCTGGTCTCATGGATAAGAATTATGCCTGAGGTATATATTCTCAAATGTTATACTATTGTGCATACAAGGATACAACAGGTAGCTGCAAATAGCCTCCACCACCTGCAGAACCACTTAATGACTGTTCCATAAGTAATCACTTGGTATCTGCCAATGTTCCCTATTTATTTACCTGCCAGGTGCACATTGTCCCTATTATTGGTAGTATTAGCAGTGTTGTTGTTTTTATACTTCTTCATCTCCAAAAGCGCCATCAAGGTAATAAAAAATGTAAAACACGAAGACCTTACAGCAATAAAATGAGCCATTAAAAACATGCAACACAAAATTAAGGCAGCAAACCTATGGGGGTGCCCATGATCTTTTGAATTCTGAAGATTGTAGGCATTCCATACAATGAGGAAAGAGAATGAAGGTGAAGCTCATCTCCACACTCCTCCCTCCCTGCAAAGCTAGATGGTCAATCTTCTCTAACTTCAAAGCTGGGGGGTGGGGGCAGGGGTGGAGTAGGCTGACGCATTGCCAGGATCTCCTATATCTGGACTGTGCCAGCTTCGTATCTTCCCCAACTCCTGGATTGCCCCCTAAGTCCCTTCTCCAAGATCACTTTGGCATTGTTGCAGAAACAGATGATGCATATTTATTCCATCCCAGCTGTGGGGTAGAGAGATTGTTCTGATGTAGGAACTCTGTTCTGCTGCTGTAGCTGGGACTCCAAAAGAATCCCATGGTCTTTTAGATGCTGTCTCAAGCCACAGGACATAAAGGGTAATTAAAACTATATGTGTTTACACCCTTTTTAAAAGCCAGGAGAACAAGGACCTGTTGCAGCACCAAGAAAGTGTGTTCCACAGTTTGCTAGCAAAGTGGGAGAGAAGCCTTTCAAAGCATCCCTGACAGCTGGCTTCTGTGGGTAACAGTGTCACCAGAGGGCCTCTCCTGGAGATCCTCATAATGAATGCACGCTGGTAGCTTTCTTATATTAATTTCGAAACTAACTCAATAATTGTTGTGCAAGTCAATTCACTACACTACTTAACAAGCGGCTCTCTTGACTTTGCTAGCGTGCATTGAACTCTGACATTATAAAAATGTTAACATTTGGGGAGCATAATGTTGTGCGATGATACAGATATACAAAATGTATGCCATCTTCTAAATGTGGAAATATCACATTAAGAAAATGTTGGGAAATATACATAGTGAAGTTTATGTTTCAAATCTCTTTTGGCAAGACTTTCCGACAGGCCCCTTGGAAACAACAAGGTTGCTTGATTATTATGCTACGAACTCCTTGTACATTTATTAAGAATGTAGTAATTTTACCTCCATCTAATACTAGTGTGTGTGCACTTGCAGAAACAAATAAAGATTTCTACAAAGCTTGCTATGCGGGCCAGAGATCACTATAGTTGTGAGACTGACCCTTCAAACTATTCCACGGCCCTTCTCTACATGTTTCAGGAAATATATTGACAAAGCACTGGCTTCACCTCTTCCCAACTTCAGGGCACAACCCACTGCATGGCTTCTGGCAAAGAAGCAATATTATAAGCATCTGCATTAAAAATAAGGTGAAATCACAATCACCATTTCATAAATGTGATGCTAAGGAATCCCTTGGGAAGCAGCTGAACCCTGGAGAATGAGTTAGAAGTGTGGCAAAATTTCCCAGGTAACTTTTTTTTCTGTAAAAGGCTGTTTTGCTGAATTTTCTCTGAATCTTCTTGCCATTTTTGGTGTTCTTGATGCTCCCTAACATACCCTGGAAAAGTGCTAGATATTCTGAAGCACTGTTGAGGATGCAAAATGGTGGCCGGGCTGCCAACACTCTCCTTTCTGTAGTAGCAGGAACAATCTGAGGGATTTTCAGAATTAGATCCAAGTCCATTGCATGGCACCAACTAGCTGTTGTGCAAAATGAGCCAGCTTGTCGACTTCCATCACTATGATGGGCTATAATTTGTGCCAAGGAAGGAAGGAAGGAAGGAAGGAAGGAAGGAAGGAAGGAAATTTATGCAAATCATGTGGTTGCCATTCTACCATGATGCTGGCAAATTGTGGTAGACTTATATAGGGTCTGGCATTCCATTTGTGCAAATT
Organism: Varanus komodoensis; assembly: GCF_004798865.1. Classification (NCBI taxonomy): domain Eukaryota; kingdom Metazoa; phylum Chordata; class Lepidosauria; order Squamata; family Varanidae; genus Varanus; species Varanus komodoensis. The sequence goes on from NW_025335268.1 coordinate 134,976,975, forward strand.
ATGCTATTGACATACCTTTTGGAAATTTGTGCAAATTATGTACATTTGCAGAAACTGTGAACATTCATGCCCATTGCACAAATAGCATGATTTGTGTAAATTTCCTTACGAGTATGTGTGTGTGTTTAAAAATGAGCAAACCATGCCCTGACTTAGAGAGGGAAATCTGTGAGAGAAGCCCCTGATTCAGCTCACTTCTGATGATCAGATCAGAAGGAGGCAGGCGGCCTGTAGGGCTCAGACATGCTAGAACGCAGCAGGTCCCTACCCTCTCCACTGCTCCCGAAGAGCCAGAATGGTATCTTAGGAGGCGCAGAGCGGGCTCCATGGCACACAGGGCTGTCCTCTGATGCCATGCGACTGGATCTACCATCTGCTGCCTGAGGCAGTATTTCACCCTCTGAAATGCTAAGGCTGGCCCTGAGGAGGGCGCAGGAACAAGAAGCATGAAAGAAAAGAAGGTGGCTAGCTAGGTCATTCTAGAGAAACTTCCCCTGGGGAAATTTGGTGCAAATTTCCATATTTTGATTTTTCCACCATATTTCTCTGCCTGCAAATAGTGTGGAGAATTTTGGGAGGCTATCCATGCACACATATAACATGAACGCACATCTACATCTTGGCACCAACCCAGATGCTACTTTACTAGTATAACTAATAGTCACCTCTGGCAGTTTTGTTTAAAATCAGATATTCAGGGGAGGAGGGAGAGATTTTTATCAGAAAAGACGCACACTCCTACTTTCCCTAGCCACAGTCCTGATAAAACATATCTCCCCCTTGCGTGTGTCAATGCAGTTTCTTTTCCAAAGGCTGACTGCAGGATGGGGAGGAACATTTTTACAGGAATTGTGGTCGAGCATTCAATGATGCAACCCCCCCGCCCCCCAACAAAAATTGTTTTACCTGGGTATATCTGGAATTTGTCTACTATAAAGGAAAAAGAAAGAAAAACAGTGTCTGTTTTGATCTTCTTTTACTATACATTCTAATAGCCTAATTCAGGAAGCATGTGGGTTACTTTTGTTTTTGAAGCTGTGCCAGCTCCTAGCTTTGGAAGGCCCTTGGGCAAGATGTCCTCAGTGGACACCTCTCTTTCTTCTTGCAATCATCCACTTGTTTTCAATATGCTTCTGGGAGAAAGGGGGAAGACTGCTGTGACAGTGGCTGTTCTGTTTGTTAATGTGCTCCCTCTGGACCCTTGGGCTAGGATGGGTGAGCAGGTTTCAGTAGAAGCAACACCACCAGGATGCTTTGAAAGTCAGTAGCAATTTCTAGTCTGCAGTTGGGACCTTGGCTGATGCTCAACGATATCCCTTGACCACAAATGCAAAATTCTTGCTGCTATATTGCCAGCCAGTCATTTATTTGTAGATCTACATTTGTGGCATTCTAAACTGCTCCGTTAGAAGTCATAACTTGAAACATGTCAAGCTACTTTCATTTCTGCCTACAAGCCTTGGATAACTGCACACTGAATGTACACTTTTCAGATTGTAGTTTCAGAATGGACCCCAAAACCATCTGTGCTGCATCGAAAGATCTCAGATGCATTGAGCATTTCTTATATGGAGAGATGCAGAATTCAACATTTCTTAGCATAAAACCTGGATTGTCCTGGTGCAGATTTTTAATTATTGAAAAAGGGAAGATACACAGACTTACAAAGGCCACTAACTGGTTTAAAAATATGACTGAAAATGGCATGAAAGATAAATAAAAAGTTTAGTGATAAAAATTAGTCTTAGACTTGGCCTCTTGTTGGCACCTACATTTGAAGTAATTGGATGCATGCAGTGATCCACTCGTTATAGAGCAATAGCTGCAGGCCTTCTACATCAGCTTAAAAGCTCATTCAAGCATCACAGATCATTCACAGCAAAGTTCATATCCATTAATACTGGCAGTCAAAAATGAGACGTATAGAAGGCAGTTTGTTCCACCAGTCAAATTCTTATGGAAGTTGGTCAGTGCAGATGGAAGAATCTTTAAGAAAATGTATTTTCTGTTAAACAGACTGAATTCTATCAGAGACTGAGGAAATGAGATTAACATGAAGTTCAGTCTCATGAGACAATCAGGGGTGGGGAGAGCCAAACTTGTTGGGAAAGACAAAATCAGAAATTTCCAATGGCATTAGATAGAGAGAAAATTATTTATCTCTTTACTTCCCTGATACATTACCCAATAACAATAGTTTCTTGACATTTTACAATAGCAATAAATTAGTTTGAAAAAAGCACTCAACTAACCACCAAAAAAAGAAAGAAACCAAAAAACCCCTAGTTTAAATAGAATTGAAAAGGTTAAAAGATTTGAGACATCTTAAAAGCTCTTCAAAGTCCTATAAGAATTGCAAAAATTAAAAAAAAAAATTGCCTGGCACTGAAAACACCACAAGGTAGGTAGCAAGTGAGTCTCTCTGGTGAGGACAGCTCTCGGTGACCAGGATGGCACCACTAAAGTGAGCCTCCCCTAGTAGCCACACACCATACTTCACTCAATAAGGGTGGAGAAAGGCATCTGAAGACAATCTCAAGGCCCAAAAGAGAGAACCTTTCTCCATGGTGCTGTTAATCTCCCGCAGAAAGTTTCTATTTTGTCACAGAACTATATAAAGTGCATTTATTTCCCTGTTTTTATGCTACATAACCTCTAGGTGGCACTGTGGTATAATGGAATTATGCAATGAGACACTTCTAAAAAGTGTTTTCTTTTGCAATAATACCCTATTTTCCCTATTCTATAAAAATGGAAATGAAACTGGAGGATCATGATGGCATCTGAATAACCCATGATTAGAGAATAACTGGCACAAATATAGGAGGTGATCTTTGTCTCAAACTATCAAAGGCTGTAGATGCCTACACCAGAGTTTTGAATTACATACTTGAAATACTAGTTCCACTGTACTCAGCACAAAAAAAGATGCAGAAAAGCTAGGAAGGGTACGGGACGGGGCGGGGGGGCAACTAAGATGATCGAGGAACTGGTGGCAAAGCCCTGTGAAGAAAGATTGAGAGAACTAGGTATGTTCAGCCTCAAGAAGAGAAGACTAAGAGGAGATATGATAGCACTGGTACCTCAAAGGCTGTCACAAAAGGGAAGGAAAAATCTCTTCTCATCCATTCAAGAGAAGAGATTTTTCGTCTCTTGAATAATATATGAATAATGTTCAAAGAAACCAAATTTAGACTAGAGAACAGGAAAAATTTACTGACTCTCAGACCAGTACAACAATGGAACCCCTTACTTAGATAAATTTATTTATTTATTTTATTTAAACACCTTATATGCCTCCCCATTGCATGAGCCTCGGGACAGCTTACAATCATTGTGGAAATTGTGGGCTCTCCATTGCTGGAGACATTGAAAAAGTGTAATTTAGTGTCCTGAACTGAGCAGGGTGTTGGCCAATGGTCTTCTGGCCCCTTCCAACTCTACTGTTCTATGATTCCATGACTTTATGATTCTATGAAACCTTCTCTGGACCTTAAAATGGAAAGACAGCCCCACAATGACTTGCAGCAGTCTGGGTGATTAATAACTGACACCAGACTTTCTGTCCATGACCCTCTGCTCCATGGATGTAGCATCAGTTCACAGAAGGTTTAACAGACTTGTTTCTCCCTTGGTACATGTGTACAAGCAATGTTGCAGGGCTGCCCAGCCCTTGGGCATCTGTATACACACCATATACACCCTTATTGTTTCTGTTCTTTCAGACCCAAAGTAGAGGGGGTAGACTGGATTGTGCCACTTGCATATGCCTTTTAAAGAAGAGGGACCACACCCTAAAACCCTTGCCATTCAGGAACTGTGCCTTGTAGACCTGGGTTTTGTAATAGACAACAGCTTGCAGGTTAAGAAGGTTTCATCTGAACAGTAAGAACTTGCCTAATTCTACATAACAGATGGGTAAAAAAGAGGAGGGGACCCTATAGAAGTCCTTTGGATCAAACTTGGCCAATTGACCTTCTGTCGTCATTGCAGATTAGCCCCAACAGGCAGAGAGAAATTCATGCAGCTGGAGGAGATTTAATTGATATTGTAAGTTATGTAATTGCCTTGCAAAGTAGCTAATGATTTGCACTTGGAATGCTTTGATCTTGTCTGAGAGGCAAGGCAATATACTAAAGGCTTTAATTAGATTTGTGGAATGAAATTAATTTTATCTCATAGGTGAGATGAGATCTTCTGTGGAGCTGGCCATTAGTTGTAGGTTAAGTTTTCTTAGCAGATTCATGTTTATGCTTATAAAAACAGGAAAGTTAAATATGGGGAGGAAGGAATACTTTACCTCTATATGGAAGTCAAGGATTTCAGGTCTGAGATGAGATTTATGCTTAAATTGTGCTTGAGAATATTGGTGCAAAGCATCATTTGGGTGTTCAGTGAATGTTTGATCTGATTTGCAGGGACTCACTGAAAAGGCATTAGAACAGAAAATATTCTGTTGCTGAATATTTCTGGCAATATTCTGAATAGGGAGTTGTTGACTCAGGCTGAAAACGGGAGATGGAGCTTGTACAGAGAACTCTGGAACTCATTCAGAAGCAGAAAATTGTGTATTACAATACATGCTCTCTGCAAAAGATACACTCCAGAATTAGGTAATCTGTCTGAGCTGGATGGGCTTACTTATGCTCTTCCCTGAAGACTCAAGCTCACAATTTGGATGTATCCTTGGACTAGGCCCTGAACCTGATGCCCAGGTCTTGGCAGTACACAGGAATGCATCTGGACGGCTGAGGCTAGTGATCCAACTGCACCCATTCCTAGACACTTCTGATTTAGCCCTGCTCACACAGGACTTGCTTGCAACCTATCTGGATGCAACATACTCTATACCGAGCTGCCTTCAGAAAGGCTGACACTTTGGCTGCTCAGGAATGCTGCAGCCCCCCCGTTGACCAGGACTGGTTGCAGGGAGCCCACAACTCCCTTCTTTAAACAGCTTCATTGTTTCTGTAAGTGCTCCTTCCCATCGGCCACCTACAACTCAGCACAAACAGGGCAGGCAGCGACCTGAGCTTGTTCCAACAGATTTTAGTTGGTCCTGTAAGCCACCCTGAATACCATTTTTCAATTGAAAAGTGGGATAGGAATTAAATATCTAGGTAATGATTATGACTTGTATCTTCAAGCCCAGAAGAATAACACTGTGTGGAGTCAAATACACAGAAGCTACTCCCATTCATTTGAATAAAAGTGATCTCTGCAGGTCAGAAATACAAAGCACAGGGCCCATTCACATGTAATGGTGGCAAAGTAAAACCACAATCTGCTGCAGCATTTTGCCTCTGACTGGCTGACCAGAGGTTGCTTCTTGAATTCACGCTCAGTACATTAATGGTCAGTTAAACAAATATCTGTGGAATGTATTCACTGTACTTGGAGGTAAACGATGGGTTAACTAACTCATGATTTGTTGCCATTATGTACAGACCAAGTCAGTGAGATCTACTTGCTTTTAAAGAATGAATTGGGCAGCTATTGTAAGAGGGATTGTGCATCTCCCAGCATGCACATCAGCATTCCTATGACCCAGCCTTCCCCAACCTGGTGCCCTTCATATGTTTTGAATGAGAACGCCCAGAATTCCTGATCTTCAGCCATGCTGACTGCAGCTGATGAGCACTAAAGGTTAAAACATCTGGAGGGCACCTGGTATGGAAATACTCCCATGTCCTTAAGAAAATCATTTTGCTGACATGCTTTTAAATGCAATGCTCAAATTCCAAACCAAGATGGCAAAAGGTACAGATCTCGTGTACATGTGTTAACAAAGAGAAAATAAAATTTCCTGTGAGAGAGGCAGTGAGAAGGATCTCTGTTATAAAGAAACATAATTTCAGCATTATCTACTGCATGAAACATGAATGCTTGCTGAGGGTACTTGTTCAGGCATACCACAAAGAAATTCTATTGTGATTTTGACAAGAGAAAGTATTTGAGGGAAAACCTGTGTCTGAAAATGATTCCAACAGAGTTCAATGCTGTGGAATAAGATTATTTCCAGAATTGATGTTGGAAACACTGGAGTTTTTCATTAAAGTTTTATCTTACATATGTTGGTCTTTATTAAATATCAACCTAAAGCAACCTCCCCCAAACTGACACCCTGCAGTTGTGTTGGACTATAGCTCCCATCAACACAGCCAGTAGCTATGTTGGCTAGAGATTATGAGAACTATAGTCATTGGGAGAGTTTGGCCTAAATTTACGGTCTTCTGTAGGATTTTCCACATTGTACTAAAGCATTAAATGTTATCAGATCTGGAAGGGAAGCTTAGGTTTGTACTCAAGACACTGAAAAAGACAGACACATCTATGTTTAGGCTTAGCAGTCCCTGAGGGAGTTAAATCAATGTGTGGTCTGCATCACTTCAAATTGTAGGTGCAATTTTACATGATTAAATATTCCTGTACATATAGGATGTATTTGGACATAACTGTATAATATGGCACAAAGCTTTACCAGAAGAGCCTCACTCCCCGCTGCCCTCTTCTCCTCTGTTATGGCTATCAGAGTAGTCTCAGTTTGTTGAATCATCTGAACTGTAAACTGTGGCTAATCTTAACTGAGGTAAGTGAAAACAAGCCAGCTTTATGAACTCTGGTTTGAAGTTGGTTTGTTTCTGCTAACCAACAAGTCCTGAGCAATGTGTGAATGGGAAGGAGGTGACTCTGGGGAGCTCATCACCACCACTGCTATAGTAACTTTAGGACAGACTTTCAAGATTTCAGCATGCAAAACCATTTCTCAAAGTAATTCAACAATCCTTGCAATCAGCAGAAATATTTTGGCTTGTTATCCATGCATTGGGGGAAGGGGCAAAGTTACCAAGACTGTTGTTCAAACACTTTTCATTAGCACCCAAAATTCACTGAAGATAAGAAAAAAATGAGTGAACCTCCAAAAGGAGGGATGTAAAATTTGTCATAGGCAAGGGATATTACAGGGGGAAAGAAACTTTTAAAGAGGAGTTCTGTTGCAGGGGAACAGTTTTTATCACTTTGATATAATCTAGTTCTTTAATCACCACTAAAACAACAAACAAACAAAACAGAGCCTTGCAACTTTGAAAATAACTTTGCATGCAGGAGGGTAAAATCAAATATTTGGTAGGAAAGCTGAACCATAAACCATAAAGTCATGCCTTTTTGAGCAACAGCAATAAAACAGGAAAGGAAAGTCTGGAATGGGTAGTTTTTGTGAAGGCAGGTTTGCAAGGCTTTTCTCTGTAAAGCAAAGTGCTGGCAAAGTATTTAGGAAGTGTGGGGAAATTTCAGATTCTACCAAGTCTCAGCACTGAGGTCTTCTAACTTTGATTCTCAGACTCAAACTGCTGAGTCCACCGATCCCCTCCACCGAAACACAGACAGCTGGCTGCTGAGCGTGTCTAGAAAGAGGTAAAGGGGGCATGCCAAGGAGGTATGGAAAGGAGGAGGTGTAATCTCAAATACAAGTTTCCCATACCAAAGAGACCTTGCCTCCCATACTCACTCATGATGCCACTCAGAATAAGATGTCTAAGCTGATCTTTAGGCCTAGGCAGGTCTATGGAGAAAGACGTGATTTGAGTTCGCCTGCACCTGGACCATTTAGATTCTGAAGGCCAAAACCATCACTTTAAATTGAGCCTGAAAACAAAGAAGCACAGGAGTTGATGCCAAATTGGATTGCTACACCACAGTCAAAGAGCCCCAGTTAAAGGAGTAAGCTGCTGGTGTATTTTTGATTGGTTGAATTCTTTTTCTTTTTAAAGATAGTTTAAAGGAGCATTGCGATAGTCTAGTAGCTAAAGGATGGTATGATATCTAGTAGCTAAAGGATGTCAAAATTAAACAGTGTGCAATACTAAGCACTGTAGCAGATCATGTTACTAGCCTTCTGTCAAACCTGTTTCTGATTTGCTGATCCTATCAGCCAAGCATCTATTCTGAGCAAGGTGGGAAAAAGAGTCCAGGGTTGTTACACCCCAACCATATATAAATCCTCTTGCTAAAACTTTGGAATTAGTAAAAGGAATACACACTTAGTTTGATGAAAATTAAAATTATCTTAATCTGTATATCATTTTTGCATACTGCATTCAGAAAAGGCAAAATAGATGGGTTAGAAATGTTTTCTGAGGCTGTAAATATACCAGGAGCAGGCAAACAAGTCTGAAGAATCTACTTGGTGCATGCTCGATTTTTGTGATTTGTTTTAATAGGGTTCTGAGATCCACCAACTGGACCCAGGTGCAAAAGAGTGGCTACAAAAAAGGGTACATCTGTGCATGTGCAGAGCCCAAGAATTTGTCCTTTCACATGCACTCATACACATGCCTGCCTGCATAGCTATACATTGAGCTAGAATGTCAAGTCACCCTTGCGAAGATGGAAAGGTGTAGGCCTGCACCTGGATGGGTGACCACATGTGGAAGCAAAGCAAGGGGTTGGCCTAATCAGCTTTATAGGTCCCTTCCAACTCTGCCTCTGTTCTGTTCTACACGCAGACAACATCCTGCTTCCCTTTACCCTAAACATTACTTTCAGCAACTATTTGTTTGAAGAGGAGTTGATGCTGCTATTGTTAGAAAACAGTCAAAAATCTTGTACATCTGTTACAAATCATCCAGAGATCTACCAGTAGATCCTGGTCTATCGTTGCTTCACCCTAATCTAAGACTTAAGCTGCTCTACACATGCCGTAGATTGCAGAGAGGCTGAGCTGATAAAACCAGATGTACCACTTCAGTCTGCAGATGGGGAAATACCATACTGCACCCCTATATTTTATTTTACCAAAACCCAAACCTCTCTCAGGATAGTTAGCAAGCAAAGATTTAGATTTTCTTCCTGATGTGCTAGTTTTCTGCTTACAGGAAATATTTACACAGAGGGGCATTCAATAAATTGTATCCTCTCCCCTCCACTGCTTTTAGCAAAATAAATAGACAAAATAAATCTACACATTCCCAATGGCACATCTTGTTTGGCCATAATCTCAGCCTAGATCACCAGCCATGAAGCATGGACCAGCAGGAGTCCAGTGTTGCTGGTTACCTGGGGCTGCCGTGGTGGAAAGAATTGTACAAATACATGTGATAGTCCGTGGGTCTGAACTGCATGTTGCAAACTGTATGCTGGACTGTAGAAGATGAAATGCTGAGAGAAGACCTGGATAAATTCTGTCTGCACTGTGTGCCTTTCACCCATGTACTCTGGGAATTGCTTATCACGTTTGCAAAGCAAAGGTGCTTACATCTGTCAGGATTCTATGTGACACGAAAAATTTAACACTAAAATTACACCCGCACACGCACACACACAGTTGCTGCTGCTTTGCAATAAAGAACTTTATTCCCACTTTGACATATACCAGATCTGCCTAAGAAGACCTGCCTGCCAAGAGACAAAATGGCACATGAGGAAATACATCTTAAAGACAGGAGAGACTTTGGAATCTGAAACAGTAAACATAGTTCCTGAGCTTCACCGATCAGGTGGTGCTCTGGAAAATGTAAAAGGCGCATGCACACACACACACACACATATATTTCATACAAGTAAATAATTAACAAGGAAGACTGTTTGTTTGTCCTTGTTTGACCAGATGCAGAGGTTTCTGGGTGTTTGGGACTATCTGGCAGGAAAACATGTGCCTCGGAGAGGTTGAGAAGTGTCTGCTATGCCAAAATGACTCTTGCAGGGTTCAGAAAGCTCTTCAGCATATCAATGTTGACAGCACATTGAAATGAATCCATGATGCTGAAATTCCAGCTAGATATGAACCATTCCTGTCTCCAGCCCACCCTGTCTCAGCAGTTCTGAATGACAGAGGGGCTGATTCCACTCTGCGGCGCCTGTTCGTGGATGCTGCGTAACCACCATGTTTTGTGTATTGCTCAGGACATTTCCCTCCATTTCAAGTTTAGGGTGCCATGAGGCCCCAAATTAGCCAGTTCCTCTCAGGAGGATCACAGCAACACATCATTGTGACCACCTCAAAATGTATTAGCCCAGCCTTGCATGATAGGACAAGAAGGCTTGGTTTTGAGAGCAGTTTTCTAGGAGAATGTTAGAACCCTCCTAGAAGAATGTTCTCTTCTAGGAGAAGCGATAGAAAGGGATAGGGACTGTTATTCCAAGTGCATTGCACAACACTCTCGTGAGAAGAGCACAACTCTGGGACACAGCTATTGCTGGCAGGGAAGCAACAACACTGGGACACGGGGCAATCTACACTTGACATTTTTGACATTGTAATCTCTGACTCACTGGTGTGTCCCATGACACTCACCCTAAGCTGTCCTCCTTCGATTGTATCCCATATTTCCTCAGATCTGTTATATCACAGCTTTTTTTAGAGACTGTGTGTGTGGGTTGTGGATTTCCCTGTGGGGTGTGAGGGGTAGAAATGCATGCTAAACTTTCAGATCATTTCTGGGGACAGGAGTGGCTTTAATGGGCTGGTGGGAAAGTACTCTGTACAGCTTCAGCAAAGCAGCAACTCCAAGATCCTTCAGTTGTTTTCCTGCCTGCCTCAACCCATCCACCCACAGCTTTGCTTTCTTTCTCTGACTTGCAAGTGTCCTTACTTTTCCCATCTCCCAGTAATGCCAATTAAACCCAGTTCTGGAGGTTGAAAGCCAGCAAGGGTATGAGGACTATCCTGTGTATGCCACTCGATGTCACCTCTAAGTCATGGGTGTATGCTCAGTGTAATCATTCATTTCCTGGAAGCCATGGTTGCTGACCCAGAGAAGTAAAAGTGACAGGTCTTGGATGATGAGATCCCCTGGGGACCAATTAGCAGGGCCCCAACTCCTGGGTGACAGCTCATCTGCTGCCATAAAAAATGGAGGTCTCAGGAAAGGTGAGCATCCTTCTGAGGAACAGGGAAATGATCCCTTAAGAGGGAGCTATTCTTTGCAAGGTGAGCATGTGTGCTCTTGCACCAAGGATGTGCCTCTGGGATGGGGAGATTCTGGTAGCAGAGATTCAGTGGTTAGACACAGAGATGACTGGGTGTGCAATGGGCATGTAGACTGCATGGCAAATTGCCTTCCTGGTGTGAAGGTTGCTGAGATTACACACTGTCCAAATAGCCTTGTAGATAGTGTGGGAGTAGAACCAGTGGTTGTGGTCCATGTTGGTACCACATGTGGAGACATGTAGTTGTGAGGTCCTGGAAGCCACACTGAGGTTGCTAGGTGGAAGGTTGAAATCCGGGACATCCCAGGTGGCTTTCTCTGAATATTACCTGTTCTATGAGCAGGGCTAGCTAGACAGGCACAGCTGAGGCATCTCAACACAGGTATGATATGCTGTTACAGAGAGGAGGGATTCAGATTGGTCAGGGGACGATTTTTGGATGAGTTTGGCCTGTATAGGAGGACAGGCTCCATTCGAACCCAATTGCTACCATATAACATAAGGAGGTGGTTTCAGACTGAACCCTTGGAGAAATCTGACAGGAGCTGGAGAACATCTGGTTCAGGTTAAACCATCCCTTGTAAAAAAAAGGGAAAATATTTCTGATTGCCCTAATGTAGGAGGGGAGGAAATAAGCCACAGGTTTATGACAAGATATGATAACCAATTGGAGACGACAACCAAAATGTATGACTCCGGTGAAGGATGTTATGCTTAGGAGTTTTTATGCAATGCTAGAATTCTCAGGGCCAAAATAGGGCAGCTGAAGTGCCTGGAATTAAAGGAGAAACTAGAAATAGTAGGGATTATGGAAAACTGGTGGAATGGAGAAAACTAATGACACATACGTAGTCATCTCTAAATATAAAGTGTGTCGGAACAACAGGGAAAGACGTATTGGAGAAGTTGTTGTTCTCTACATTAAAGAGGCAGACTTGATAAAGTGTGAAGATTCCTCCATAGAAGCACCATGGATGAAAATTCCTGGATCCAGAACTACTTAGTCATAGAAGTGTGCTTTCCTCCTCCAGATCAGAATGCTCAGGAATTTCTTGAAATGGAGAATGAAGTCAGGGAGGCCTCAATCATAGCAAATGCTATAATAATGGTGACTTCAAGTACTCAAAAATCAACTGGCTAAATGTCCAGTTCTGACATAGAGGTTAAACAACAGGGAGAACAAGCTTGCACAAGGGGGATCCATGTAGACGACAAGAGAAACAAAGAAACATTTGGAAGAACATATCCCAACAATATCAAGGCCAACAGTAAAGAATTCTTTAAATATAGCAGAAGAAAGAAACCCGCTTGAGAAGCAGGTGGTCATTAAATGATAATGAAATGTAAGGGGTACTAGAGGACAATAAGACATTTGCAGAAAAAATGTTTTGTGTATTAGTCTGTCTTCACAGCAGAGGGTACAGAGCAGACACCTGTTCCTGAAAGGGAGTCAGAGGAATTAAGGCATAATAGTGACAAAAAATGAAATCCTGAACATTATTGGCAAACTGAAAGTCAGTGTGTCACCCAGCCTAGATGCAATCTATCAATCAGCCCCTGCACCAGAGTATTGGAGAAAGGTCTCCAATACCTTTTTTTTTTTAAAAGGTGACCAGGGAGCGGGGGGGATTCAGGAGGATCTGAGGAATTGCAAGCCAATTATCTTAATGCTTATTCTGGGTAAATTATTTGAAAGCACTATTAAAAATAAAATCGGTAGACACATAGAGGGATAAGTCCTGCTGTAAAGGAATCAACAAGGCTTCCATATGCCCTGTCTCACTAACCTATTAGAGTTCTTTGAGAGTATCAGTAAGTATGTGAAAAGGGCAAACCAGTAGACATTGTTTAGTGGGACGTCAAAAGGCTTTTGACAGAGTGACTTAGCAAACGCTATTGAGCAAACTTACAAGCCATGGAATAAAAAGGTGGGAGTGAGCATCCTCTTATAAACCAGATTCTGTTATTGGGACCAATGTTTTCAACCTATTCATAAATGATCTATAATTAGGAGTAATCAGTGAAGCAGCTAAGTTTACTGATGACACCAAACTATTTTGGGTGGTTTTAACCAAAGGAGCTATCCCAGAAAATCTCATGGAGAATGGGCATCAAAATGGCAAATGCAGTTCAATGCAAGCAGGTGTAAAATAATGCATATTGGAGCAAAACTGGACCTGAGATTACTTATGGGATCTGAGTTAGCAGTGACAGATCAAGAAAGGAATCTTGGAAATCATCATGGACAGCTCAGTAAAAATGTCAAAGCAGTGCACAGATGCTGTGAAAAAGGCAAACTTCATGTAGGCATAATTAGGAAAAGAGTTGAAAATAGAAATTCCAAAATTGTACTCACCTTATATACATCTTTGGTGCATCTGCACTTAGAATAGTGTGCAAAGTCTGGTCACCACACCTGGAAAAGGACATGACTGAGTTGGAAAAAGTGTGGGAAAGAGCTACTAAAATGATCAAGAGGTTGGAATAACTCTCTTATGAGGAAAATTGGATTGTTTCGTTTAGAAAGATTAGGAAAAAAGGAGAGAATGGGGTCACCACACATTCTAATACTCTACCAGAAAATGCTGTCTTGGGGGCTTCTTGGTAACTATCCAGTATAGGAGGATTCCAGGAGGGCTTTTTCAACATGAGTCTCACCACTGTGTCCTTCAGGCAGACTGGAGTCCTGCCTTGACTAAGGGAAGCATTAGCCACGTTGCAAACCCACTCAGCCACTCCTTCTGACTTTATGAGCCAGGAAGGGCAAGGATCCAGAATACACTGGTGGCTTTCACCTCCTTGGACTGTGCAAATTGGAAAGTATCCAATAATACTGGACAAGCAGGAGCCAAAGTTACATCCACTAGGTCTGCATCAGCTACAACATCTAAGTTGAGCTGACTTTGCAAAGTACTGAGCAAATTGTTCACAGGAAGCTGTTGAAATGTCTGAGCCCTCCTCTTGTCGGTATATAAAAGACTCCTGATCACCAGAAGCAGCTCCTCAGAACAGTTCCTCCACTCACCACTACCACCCCAGTAAACAAGGCCCAGACTGTGCCCAGCAATATGGGTGGGGCAGGTACTATTTAGGACAGAATCATGGTTGTCCTGATAGACATGGAGCCCAGAGCCACTCCTGCTAGGGCAGGTTCAGAATAGATGTTGAAATCCTCCACGAAACAAGCCAAGGGATCTCCAGTGCCAACCCTGACACAACCCCACCTAGTTCAGGAAGGGAAACTGCTGAGAAGCAGCGTCATCAGTACACCAGCAGAATCCCCATTGTGTCCTGAACATCCACGCACTCACACCCACCAGACTGTGGAACAGGGCACCTAGCTGGGAGAAAAAAATCCTGATGGACCACTGCCACTCATCTCCACATCCTCCATGTCTGTCTGCTGCTGCAGGACAGAAAACTCTGGAGGGCAGAGCTGGGAGAGCTTAACCCCTCAGCCTTGCTGCATCAAACCAGGTCTCTGTGATACAGGCCAGAGCTGTGTGCTCATCCAGAATCAAGTTCTGGATAGTACTTGCTCTAGCAATCAGTGGCCTGGCATTCAGCAACAGCAATTTAATCTCAGGGGCCATTCAGGCCATTTCGATTGGGAGGCAATGTGAGGACAGCCAACAACCCGTTGCTGTACCCTCATAGCTGTGTCTCCCCCACCCCCTCCATATCTCCCTCTGCCTCTGCTGCCAGTCACTCTCCATTACTTTCAGAGAATCCTTTTTAGCATTGAAGAGGAGCATTAGCCCTTCATGATATTTGACGCAGGCTGCTCCGCAGACCACAATTCAGCAAGCAGTCTCCTCCAGGCCCTTACCATCATGTGATCCCCAAGTGGTCGTCCCAAAGGGCTGCCACTTTGGCATTAACCCCATCCCCCCTCCTTGGCAGTGGCCCCATCCTTGATGGCACCTGTTCCTTATGCCCCAAGTGGTTGCAGCTGATGGCAACTTTGCTGGACCTGGTTCTGCAAGGAGGCCAACCAGAAGTCCCACAGGTGAGGCCAGACTCCAGCAAGGTGGCAGCTGCAGCAGCAACACTGCATCACAAACCTGCCTTGCAACACTGCAGAGCTCCTTTGCTTTGCCAGTTCAGTAATGAAACCATGTTCTGACCCACTGAACACAGTAATCTGCAAAGGGACACTTGCGTGAGCAGGTCTACGGAAACATGCTCAATGCTCTTGCACTGGAGGGTGGAGCTACCACAAGGATTGAGGCAAGGAGTGTAACCCCACTCCTGTCTTAGTGAGCCTTCTTTCTCTTCTGCATCCAGGTAATAGCACTCACCTTCAGTTAAAGGGTGGACCATTAAACCGTTCAAGTTATGGGGGAGACCCACTAACCATGACCCTGCTATTACATTCCCGGCAGCTGGTGCCAACACCTTCCTTTGTGCTTTTGGCCAGCAGAAATCTGTGGCAGGGAGCTTGTAATACTCGCATGGAATCCCAGCATGGTTTGTAATGTGGCTCGTACAGTGTGCAAATCCATGTTAAAAGCCGTCCTCCTTCTGCAAGACATGCTCCTCCTAGCTATTTTCCTCTGAGTTTCCATTCTGCATGAGATAATCAAGATTGCCTCCCCTGGCCGTCAAAATCAATGAAATATTCACAGTTTTACACAATTTCTGCCATGGCAAAGTGAAAAATTAAATTAGAGCAAATGTGCCCTGGCAGCTGTCATCAGTGTAGAATGCCGATGTGTATATTTCCTCTTTCTGTATGGAAATCCAACAGAGACTTCAGCAGCATTTTCTAGTTTCAGTCACTCCTTTGCCCAGCAGGAAATGTTAAATGTGTACATTGGGAAAAGTCTGCATTTCCAAGTAAACATACAGAAAAATAAATAAGAAAGACAAACTGCAGGAGTGAATGGGTTGGATACAGATGCTGTGGATTATAGAAACCTTAGAGATTTCTGGTCCAGAGTAAGGCTATTTTTCTGGTCACAAAACCGAAGGAAAAAAACCCCTCCATTTTTTCCAGAACAATAAAAACTGATTTTTTAAAAAGTTGCATTTTGATCTATTGTCCAAATGATCCAAATTTTATTGCCCAAATGCCTACACTTTTATGTGCTTAAACACAATGAGTTATGGAAATCTTAAAACAATGGAATGATCCTTTTTATTGCTTTCAATTTGTTCAAAGTAACCACTCCTTTTTTTGCTAAGTTGAAGTCTTCTCTTCCCAGTCCCCCCACACCTTATGGACCTGCAGAAATGTCTGTTTTCATCCCAGTACATATGCATGTCATAAATACCAGGCAGGATCCCATGCTTACAGACAAAACCCTCTCACCCAAGCCCTCCTTCTCTCTCAAGGAACATTTTTATGGTCAGTGAGATTTGGCAACCTCTTTCTCAGAACCTGTACTGAAAAGATAGTCTCCAAATTCCTTGAATCAGATCCAAATGCACAGATTCACAGTCCCTGCACTCTGTGGGAGACCCTGGTCTGTCCGTCACGAACATGAGCGCATAAATCTGCTGGTGCTGCAGATAATAGAGATGAAGGGTGTGCCACTTGTGGCCTATTGGTCATGTTCCTCATCTGGCATGGTGTTTTCAAAATTCTAACCATGTTTCAGGATCCAATATGGAAGAGATGTCATCTGACTTGAAATCTGCACATGATGGAAGTCCCAAGGAATAGGAACTTGAATGCATCTTTCAAAAAGAAAAGAAAAGTGTATAGGTGGCAATCCAAACCAGAGAGAGTTAAGCAGGCTGTTGATGCTGAGGGTTCTAGCTGGTTTTTTCCTTAGGACTGACCTTGAAATGCCCTATATCTGCTAGATAAGGGGCAAAATCATATCCACCTATCAAGAACAAATGTTTTTGGGAATTCTAAGTTATACTTTAGCCAGGGTGTTGCACGGAATTCTGACCCATAGATATTTAAGTGTCAAAGGTGTTAGATATCTAGAAATTGCCTTATACTAGGTAAAATCTGTCCAACTGACCCAGTATTGCATACTCTGACTGGCAGCAACTTTCTGATAGGATGCATGCTTTGCATGCAGATGGTACCAGGTTCAATCCCTAGATTCTCCAGTCAAAAGAATCAAGTAATTGAGTATGGGAAAAGCCTCTTCCGAGCTGAAATCCTAAATGGCCTCTGCCAATGAGTACAGAATACAGTCAACCAGACGTACAGAGCTTTACCTGTTCTAAAGTAAATCACTGCAAAAGATACCTCTTTCACTGAAGTATACACTCTTCCTTGAACGAGGCTAAAGAAAAAGATAGGCATTTGTACACCTTCCTGATACTGGAGAAAGGTGCGCTACATCCAGTCAGTATAAATACCACATTATCTTGGAGGGTTATTTGAAAATTCTCCTTCTGTTGGGTGACATCCACTTGTATATGCCAGCTGATGTGATAGTGTTCACCAGTAGAGCAGGTTTTCTCTCCTTCTGCAGCTCCCAAATCTCCCCTGAAAGGTACTGAAGCCTTCCACATCAGATTTTTGGAGCTAGAGTGCAACAGAGACAATGAGAATGTTCCATGGCTCATGCAACATTGCAAATAGTCTATTGTGGCATGTGAAGTTCCGTGAAGTCACTTCTGTCAGTCATGCTTTTTAACATCTACATGAAACCACTGAGTGAGGGCATCCAGAGTTTTGGAGTGCGGTGCCATCAGTATGCTGAGGACACACAGCTCCAGTTCTCCTTTTCCACATCCCTAGGTGAGCCTGTGGATGTGTTAAATGGGTGCCTGGCTATGGCAATGGGCTGGAGGAGGGATAACAGACTGAAACTCAGTTCAGAAAGGACTGAAATGCTCTTGGTGGGTGTTTCCTCTGACCAGATGGGGCATGTTCAACCTGTTCTAGATGGGGTTGCCCCCCATGAAGGAGCAGGTTCATAGCTTGGGGGTACTTCTTGATCCATCCTTGTCATAAGACTGGTTCTGACCTGCTTGGATGTTACCAGTCCCAATTCAAGGCACTGGTTTTAACTGATAAAGCTTAGCCCCAGGATACCTGTTGGAGCACCTCCCCCAGCCTCAATTTGTTTTGCCACTACACTCAACCTCTGGGGACCTTCCTTCAAGCACTGACTCTGAGGGAAGTGTGGAGGGTGGGAGCAAGGGGACAGCTTCTACTGTGGTGACCCCCTGAGTATGAAATAATCTCCCCACTGTAGTCCAACACCAGATTTGTCATCTTTTTGGCACCAGGTTAAGACAGCCTTCTATGCTGAGGCTTTTATCTGGGTACCCAGGGGCTTGAAGGGATTGCCCATCCAAGTCTCCCTCTGTTACTGTTTGGTGTTAACTGTTTTAAACTTGCAATGTACTTTTGACTTTATTTTTCTTGTACTTTAATATCTGTTTTATGGACTGTTGTAAACTTCCCAGATAACTTCAATTGTGGGGCAATATAGAATGAAATGAAAATAAACATAAACTAGGCACTACACTTGGAAAACAAAGTCACCTAGAAAAACTTCATATGTGGATGAGCCTATAGGGATACATTAATGTTGAAGTAGGTGTTCTATACATACTTTAAAGATGCACTCCTATCCCTTTGAGGCAATCCCCCCTTTAATGCACAGAGCCTTCTAAACTCAGGGGCTTGCTTGCATCTTATGTCCCATACGGGTGAAGTGTTGCTGCCATACCTTTTTTTATTTAGATAGCTGTTTTTGGCTGTGGAATGTGAGTGAAGGAAACTAGGATGTAGATAGGAGGTGGCATAAATCCTTGGTCCCAGCATCCTCTCCTGTGCACACTAAGCACACCTCTTTTTCTTCCTTCTGAGGTATATCTGCAAGCTCACAGGAGACAGCCAATGTGGTTCTTTCCAGGAATGCAATGCTTCCTGGATCAATCACATGCATGACCCCTGCCAATAGTGGACCATGTAACAAACATGTAAATATCATAATCAGATTTAACTTACAGCCCTGTCCATGCATATATTGGACTTAGATATAAGACAAAGCTTCAGGGTATTGGTTCTGGTTCTAGTACTGACCATATCCCCAACATCCATGCATTACGTCCACTCAGTTGCAAGGGAAAACCTATGCACATAAAACTCTAAGTCCGTATGTTTTCTCCACACTCTGAAACCCCAATCATGCAGGGTTCCAAAAGGTGCAGACAGCCTATGCACTGAGACATTCTACACATGTAGACTTCTCTTTACAGTCGCATGACCCCCATTCATGCAATCAGGGTACATGGATTTCTGAATTTCACCAATACATCACAAAAAGAAGATTAAAAGGTAGTAATTCGTATAATATTTACATATGCTTATCTCTGTATAGATGCAAGAACCAGGTGGACTTGTATAAGAGGAGATCCTTTGGATAGCTTGGCCTTAAATAGGGATGTGTGAGGAATCCATCTGGGGGTAGGAATCCATCAGATTTTCTGGGATTACCTCCCTGGATTCACAGGGTGCTAGTCAGGACCCAAGCCCCATCCTCTGTTCCCCTTCCGCATCATCTGCTGGTCACTTTGCAAGACCAGGCCAAGCATGAGATAAAGTCTATGAACACTAGAGCAACAGATTCTGGCAGGGTTCAAGCAATCCTAGTTCCAAGCCATGTTTTATGGGTCAAAAGCAGCACTCTGAATTCTGTCTAAAAAGAGATGAATAGCCAGTGAAGTTGATGCAACAAAGTACTCATGTGGTCCATGTAACTTCTGTGTTTCTTGAGAAATGACTCAGAAATCAGAATCTTCCAAGATTCCATTATCCCACAGCCTGGCCATAACAGAAGAATCTCCCATTGTGCTGTGAAGCCATTCAATGAAAAATGCTCCTCTGCTGTGTTGCCAAGCTCCCATCTTTCATAACTGGCTGGTGAGAAGAATAAACTTTGTGCAGGAAGGGGTGGGGAGCCTTCAAGGCATCACTTGAGCCCTATAAACTAACACAACGGTTTATAATATTCCTAAGTGCCTTTGCATGGTGAAAAGAGCTCTTTGGTGGTGAAGCTTTTGTTTGGTTTTAGTTTCGGTTTTAATCATTTGGCTTACAGAAGAAGGCTCTCAAAAGGCCTATTTTTCTTGCTGTCTATACAATGCCCATTTACTGCTATCGCCACTACTAATACTGCATCAATATTGTTATTTGATTGCTTTTCTAGCCTGTCTTTTTTCTTCATGTGAGAAACCCAAGGCAGCTTGCATAGCTCCATGTTATCCTCATAACAACAACCCTGTGAGGTATGTTAGGCTGAGAGTGAGCAATTGACCAAAAGATACCCAGTGAGTTTCTTGGCTGAGTAGGGAGTAGGACCCAGATCTCCCAGGTCCCCAGCCCAACACTCTAACAACCACTCTGCACTGGCTGTACTCAGTTGCTAACTACTGATTACTTGGCAACTTATGCAGTGCTGGCTCTACCACTGAGCAAAGTACGACTACAGCACCTGGCAAATGATTTTGGGCATGATGATAGGGCAGCAAAAGTTTAGCTCATTCATTTCTTCTTGTTGTAGGCTTACTGCCAGGGAGAGGGAGAAGGAAGCATTTGTTCCTTGACTTGAGACTAACAGTGGGGTCCATTGGTGTTCTCCTTCAAGCAGCAAAAAGGTCTGTGTGATATAGCTTCGCAAATTATAGATTATCCGCACCCCATTTCTCTTCCTTTTTTCCCACTAATAAGATTTGGCTTTAGTAAATGTAATGTCAAGCTTCCTTGTGGCATCCCTAAATGGCTTGGGACCTGGTTATCTAAAGGAGCACCTGCATCCATATTTGCCCTCCTGTCCCTTGAGATCGGTGGCAGAGGCCCTTCTCTGGGAATCCTCCATAAAAGATATTAGGAGGGTGAGTACCTGGAAGAGGGCTTTCTCTGTGATGGTGCCCCACTTATGGAATGTGCCCCCCACAGAAGTCTGCCTGGCACCATTGTTATTTGCTTTTTGGCGCCAAGCCAAGACCTTTTTATTTAAATGTTATTTTAATCAATTGCTAACTTATTTCTTGGTTTTAAATTATTGCCTGGATGTTTCCAATTTTTTATGTACTGTATTGTTATTTATTTGTTGGAAGCCGCCCCAAGGCTTATGTGAATGGGGCGGCAAACAAGAATCCCAAATAAATAAAATAAAATAAATAAATCTCTAATTATCATTACTACTGTTGCTGCCACTGCTATATTATTATATACTACTGAGTGCTGAACATATAATATTGCAAAATGACTGAAACATGTACATACCTACTAAATACAAATGCTAAAACCAATTCAAATCAAATGAACTACAACTGAACAAACTTGAGTGTGAAAAGCATGCTAGGTCAAGACACCATATGGAGACCAGCAGTGCTACCTGAATTCTTCCTTTGTGCAAGACCTAGAAGAATAGAAAGTAGAGGTGCAAGTGACACCACTTCCTATATAAAGTTGCCTACAGATGGTAGACCAGTGTGAGGTGGAAACAGCAGAAGACAAAATAGGTCAAGAATGAGATGGACTGCATGTGACATTGGGAAGGAAGCAAAGGACGGTCCTATAAACTGTCTGGGCTGGACATCTCAGAAGTGAAATGCTTTCAAGGTAAGCAAGTTCAAGTTTGTCCTTTCAAGTTTGTTTGTCCTTTCAAGTTTGTCCTTTTCCATTTGCTTCCTCTCTTAAAGTATGTTTCCTCCCTTCCTCAGCCAAAAACAGCCTATATATAATCAGTAAATCTAGAAAACCTCTGCCCAAAGGCTTACGATCTGGGAAGACCTGAGGTGGGGATCAAGTCTTCCAGCAGGGCCGGTGGGATGGTTCTGCTCTTCCTCCTCATTTTCTTCAATTCAGCCTTCTGAAATGGTTGCTGGTGATGACACACAGTTGAGGGAGGCAGAGCCTTCCTTGTAGGGGGAGGATGCTTTTTTAGGGTAATTTCCTTTTCTCTTATGTTCTGTTTGCTTGGATTGCATGAACTACCACTGAATGTAGAGCAAAGGACCCTGCATCTGCCTGGGGTGTTGAAGTGATATTCACTCAGTCCAGACTAAGAAATTGAACTGCTCCACCTACAAATAATCTTGTCAAACTGGAACATGCATTTGGGCAATAAAGGAATGATAAAGCAAGGCTTGTGAGAAACAATGGCAGGGAAGCTAAAATGTTATTACAAGTACCAAATTGGGTGGAACAGCTGAGGCTATGATATCTGTTTTCCAGTACGTCAAACCTTTTTATACATGTGCCAATAGTTTGCGGCCACTGAGACTATTTCAAGGGGCAATTAAGTTAAACCTAGGGAGGAAATAATTAAGTTCAATGAAGGAGGAAATAATTAAAATGAAAGTTTTGAAATAAGCTTTTTGAATGTAAGAATGATTATCCATGGAACATATTACCAGTGATGTTGCAATGCCTCCTTGACAAGGATTTAAAACAAAATCCTAAGGAAATATATCTAAGGAATAACTCAGGGAAGAAATTTGCCAATTGGTCTGTGCATATGTTCTGGTTGTTGTTTTTCCAAGCCCTGCTTCACAGATACTTCTAACGTAGAATTTCTCTTTTAGAGAGGTAATGGAATGTAACATCACACTGTTTTGCCTATCCAGTCAGAATCTAACTGGGGCAACTAAGGAGATATCACTAACTACAAACCCACACCCTGAAAACAAATATATGTTTCTGGTCAGATTTTCAGGGATACAGAAACCTCCCAGCTGATTCCACACCATATTTTGAAGAGGTTTGCTCTTTTCAGCAGACATGGGTCATGTCCAAGGTATGCTACAAAGCCATGTAGGGCAACTAAGCAGGCTTAGTTCTAATCCTGGGTTAGAGGAGGAACTTTACGGGTAGAGAGCCAGGTGACCTCCACTGACTCATCTGGAAGCCAGATGACATCAGCAAATAGGCCACATACCCTAATGTTGCCTGGTCCCCAGCCAAAGTGGTAGCTGAGGCTCCTATTGTTGGTGTTTCATCTGGGGACCCAGAATTGGTGTGTACAGGATACAAGCTCAGCAAAGCCATCTGAACTGAGGTACCACTGAGAATGCTCCTCTACACAATGCTCACAGCTTCATGTCCTCCTCACTGGTGAGAACCACAGGACAGATGAGGTACAGCATGTGTCCTCCCAGTCAGGAGGCTAAATAGCATACTAAGGGGGATCCCTGCGATTATCTCAGATCAGTGATAGGAAATAACAGCAGGTGTTCCTCCCCCTGCTAGCTTCTAGGATAAGGGCTTGCAGAAGAAATTACAAAGGAACCAGTTCTCCATCCCTGGTCTAGTCAATGTCTGCATGGGAGACTGACTAGGAACCCAATACAACTGCTTTGATTTCCATGAAAGAATGGCACCAGATAGAAATACAATCATAAGATGGGCCATGAGGAATGCCAGAGGTCCTGTCTATGGCTTGAACATGAATCTCTGCAGTCTGCAAACATCAGAATTTTCACATGAGGGTCTAGTGTGAAACCAAAAGAATCAGAATTCCATGGAACTCCAGGTTTTGTATTTTCTTGCTCAATATAGGTTGCTTCAGAGAGGTTTCCGAGCGATAACAATTAGAGGGCACTGTGCAATTGTTTTGCTTTTTTCTCCTACTATTGTTTTCTTATGCTAAGAAGTAAGGCAGAAGCAGTGTGAGAAAACACAGAAGCAGTATGAGTGTAAGATGACAATGTCTGGACTTCCCATAAAATTTGTGAATGAGGCAGGGCAATCCTCACAGAGTCTCATCTGGAAGCACCTGTAGGATGTGCCCACTCTGAACTGTGATACACCCATAGTTCCACCAAGTTGAGGTGATCTACAAAAATATTGTAGAAGGATGTCATGTAAGTTAAAGGAAATCAGCACTTCAGGGCTTTTTCCTCTGCAAACCGGATTCATCAGTAAAAACCATGCCTCATTTTGTCAGTCCTGAAAACTCTAGTCCAAAGTCTTATCCTCCACTTGGAATGCAGCCCTGCTATGTAAGCATTCAGCCTGCTCACCTAAATGTAGCGCAGACAAGGGCACACAAGCAAGCCTAGCCCTCAGCATCTCTGCATGCCCACTTCTTCTAAACACCTTTGTTTGGTCTGAGCACCTTCAGCTGAATGCACTTACAACCTCCTCCTCTTCAGACCTACATGCAAGCATACATGCTCAGGAAACTGCACACCTCTCTACTTCCCACACAATTCTAGCCTTCCTGTGTACAGGTTAACACCTGTATAAAGTTAGTTATCTCATCAAAATGCATTTCTTCAATATGCATGTTTACCATCTGATGACTGCAACTTGGTTCTAAGTGAAAGAACCAACATAAATCAAATAGCACAGGGTACATACTATTTCAAACAGTACTTTTCCAGTGCCACTCAGAATTCACCTTTTGAGTAATCAGGCAGTGAAAGATAAATTAATAAATATGAACCTGCTTGTAATTCTTTGCAGCAGCTTTACGAATGTTTACTTCTGGAACAAGTTGAACCTATAGCCCCTAAATGGAGACCAACATCCTGCTTCTTCATCTTCTCTCTGAAGGACATTTGTTCCTCAATGGTTTAACATTCTTTCTCTGAGAACCTCAGAAGTTTGGGTTAATAGAAAGAACCCCTTCTTCATAGTTTTATTGTAACATTAAGCCAGATGCTTCAGGCAGAGCTAAACCAGTTTCTGTTTAGCAAGGATTAACCCAAATCTTCTGTTGCAGATTATTCAACATCTTCTGCTCATGAAAAGATGCCATATATTACCCCTGATGTGTTAGTGACACAAAGGAAGGCAAGATATTAAAGTCAACATTGAAAATAGACTTTATCCTCAGATTGTCAATAACTTTAGCAAATTTAAAGAGGGAGTTAGAAACCTTGACACATGCATTACCACTTCAGAAGGAAGTGACTAAGAGTGTCACGGTAACACGGAATAGTTTCCCCAATTATTCTGTTAATTTAGGCTATATTGGAAAGGATGAATTGATTGCTGTCTCATGAGAAACAGTATATTGTCTGGCCATATAAAAACCTGGATCTTCATGAAAACCTTAATGACTCTTAAATGAAAGAGAATAGAATTTTCTGGGAAAGTTGCACATATTATAATGCCGAAAGCTAAAAACTTGTTGACCTGTGGAAGGAAACCAAACATCTATCTCTCTATTTAAATTCCCAACAGGATAATACCTTTTCAAAAGTGGAAATAGCACAAACATGAAGCAGAAAGAACTGTGTGAAGCAAATCCTTACCAGTGAAGCAAATGAAAACTTTTTCTCCTATGGATGTTTCCTGATAGACCCTTACTTGGAACAAGAATAGGTCCCATTGAGATCAGTGATATCTACTTTTGTGTAAATGTTCATAGGTTTGGGTTGTAGGGTGGAGGTGGTTATCTAAGGAACAGTGTGATGTGATGTGAGTCACACAGCTAAATTAAGTGTGACTCACATTATTAAATAAAATTATTTATTCTGAGACTCTCTAGTGTGCTTAGTAAATGAAAGAGTGAAGACAGACCCGTTACATGCTTCATACCAAGGGTGTGGACATACCACTGGATTTCTTCTGGATGAGTGAATCCTCCGATTTGTAATACTGCAACTGTTTAAATCAATGTATGTTTATATATTTAATTGATTCTTGGCTCAGGTAAAACTTATGCATAGGTATTCCAGAAGTTTCTTCTCCATCACAGGCTTGCCAAAGCAGAGACGTTCTCTGAGACATCCAGAAATGAAAATGAATTGGTAGGAAGTTTATAAACATGTCACAAACAGTTTATGAAAAGAGGTTATGAAATCTTAAGTTTTGTTTTTGTTTTAATTAAGCCTCCTGATTGCATATTTTGATTCTTTTCATCATCAAGGCAAGGGATTAGACCACTTGAAGACAGAGGAAAATGAAGAGTTGAAGGGACATTAGAGCCAGTAAGACAGGGAAGAGAAAGTTGTCAAAGAGTCATAGGGACTCCTAATTCAATGATTCCCAAATATATCAGAATCAGATGATACATTATTTCTATTTCTTGGGAAAGTCCGCATATAATACACCCTCTTAGCCACTCCATAATCACAGGGCAAACCCACAGTCACTGGCATTGCAATACCTCAGCAACTGGATCCAAACTGCTTTCATTCTTGATCCAAAGAAGCCAGGTGACTGCCCAAATAAAATAATGCCCAACTCTCTTTCACGTTTCACCTCCACTATGGTGGGTCAAGGATCACCCTCCACATGGATGCACATATATCTGATAACAAAGCCCACTTTGGTCAACGTATGCTGAACATGCAGTAGCTGGAATGTCTGGCCAGACGTGCATGGAGCAGCATCTGGGAGACTAGTGCTTGCAATCCGCCCACTGTCCCATTCATGTATTCAGTACTCACAGATCATGCAAGCCTGCATAGGGCTGAGAAAAGAGCAAACATTGCAGAAAGAAAGAGAGAGACAACTCTACAGACTCAATACCGAGAAAAATGGTGAATAAATAGTGCCCAGTAAAAAAAGAAGAAACAAACAGTTTAAGGTTATACAGGCACAGGGGTCAAACAGAAGGAAAACCACATCTGCAATTTGTTTTCTAGAATCTGGTGGATTTATATAAATGAATGTGTTACTTTACACTTCCTATTGAGAAATGACACCAACAGTCCTCAGAATTCTGACAAGAGTATTGGATGGCTCCATTAGCTGATAGCAAAATCCTATTCAGACTCATACTGTAATGATTTGGGAAGTCCTGATTTAATCTATTTTAATATAACTCCCCTATCACAAATACTGTCACCTAAATTGTATAGTTTGGGAACATCCTTTACAGCTGGTAAGAGGTGAAGTAATTTAAAACCCAATCCACAAAATTCAGTGGAACTAAAATAGTTTATTTCAATTCAAGAGTGTTGCAGGTAGAGTTGTTAATTGCTAGTACAAATCTCTTTGAAAACTGCTTTAGTTGTAATGTTTAGACACTGCAAACAGGTGCTTTATCTTGTTTTGTTTTGTGTATGTTTGCTCAGTGAGAAGCCAACAGTTTGAAAAGCACTTATTAGGTAGAGGCCCCACGGGTTGAACATGTACTTTCGGTATCAAGTTCAGGAAAATCTCAGTAGAACAAGCACAACTCAACACAATGTGTGTGTGGTAGTGGTGGAGGGGTGTTTACATGTTGCTGAAGCACTCAACAATCTCCATGCCCAAGACAAGCTGCATTTAGTTCCTTGCAAGGCAATAAAGTAGCCAAAACAGAGGGTGGCTGTCTATTTGATTGGCTGTCCAGTCCATGTTGCTTTAAGGTCAAAGAACCACCAGGATGGAGAGAAGCAGGGCCTTGAACTTGCCCATGAGCAGGTTGTACTTGCTGATGGCAGACCAAGAAAGCAAACAAGTCACTCAGGAGGACTTCCCCTTAGGGTGGGATGTATTTCCATTTCTATTAAAATTATATTTCTATTAATTATATAATTTCTGTTTAAAGTCTAGTAATTATTTCTAAAGCCATGTCTATACATATCATTCAGCAGATGATAAAGTTATGCAAATCAGTGTCTTCTTTTGCCCATTTTTTGGGAGATGTTTTTTGACAATAAGTGGACCCCTTAATCACCATTCACTCAATGGTGCCAGTTTGTGGTCTTCACACTTGATTCAAAAGTGGGTCTGCCTTGCACAGATGCCTTGGAATAGGTCCACAACAATAGGGTTGCAGTTATAACAGGGGTTGTGAAAAACAGCAAATACAATCCCTTGAATTCATGTATTCCCATCTAGCAAGGTCCATATATCACCTTTCTGATCAAACTATTCACTGTAGTTCAGTCGCTGTATCAATATGCACATTTCTCTCCCCCTCTGCAAAAAAAAACAAAAAAAAACAGGGCTTAGAAGTGAGACCTGCAGCAAAATGTTGCAGATTAGTCATTGTCTCTGTTTATAATCCAGTGTTCTAGGTGGCCTGCCATTCTTTCCTCCTTTTGCAACATCCCTATTTATATCCCCCCATCCAACAAATACTCATCCTGTGGCTATCCACCATGCTCAGTCATCACTGATCCATCCTAAACAGGTGGCTTGCCCCCTAAGGTATCCCCTCACTTAAAGATTATTCCTACTTCAGCAAATGTTGGAGTGCTCTTGAGCATACTGATCCCTCCCTATTATTTCTCAGTAGCCCTTTTTCTTCTACTGAGTACATAACCATCATCATTCAGCACCTGATTTTTCTATGTACACAAGCAAGGTCTCACATTTATTTATGCATGTATTTATGTATTTATATATTTATTTTTCTACCCTGCCCATCAGCCCAAAGGCTGCCTTTATCAGAGTGGCCAGCAAGAGTGGCCGGCACCACTAAGCTCTTCCCAATGGAGCATGGTGTCCCCTTTTACTGAAGACAGTCCTCTGAAAGGCTGCCAGAGAAATCTCCTCTGGTTTGAAGGGCTGTCCCATCCTGCCCTGAAATCATCAGAAGGAAGAGCTATACCTTGAAGTTGTCCAACCACAGTTTGCAATAGATCAGGCAAACAGTAGATTGGGCAAGGTTATGGTGAATGAAAGGCATGTGTGGCATATCCAATGTACATTCTGTAATTTTATGCAGTTTCAGTGAGGGTGGATTTAACAACCCCTACATAACACTAGGACATACCATAGGTTGTACGCAGACTGTTTAAGCCTCATATAAGCCATGCTGACAGAGTTCACACAACATACCAACCCTCAACCAGGAACTGGATACATAAAATGGCATGTAGTGGTTCATTGTGGCTAAAATAACTCACAAACTACACTGTGCTATATGAACCATGTCCCTCTCCATCAGCACAGCCATCCAACCTGTAACAGTATTACATAGCCATTGACATCCTTCTCTTAAACCGGAGAAGCACCTCAAACAGGGCTTTGTGGAAAAACAAAAGGACTCTGAGTTTCTTTCCCACAAGAACTGTGGCCAAAACAAAATGACTGATTTTAAGAGGGCTGAGACCTGCTAGAAATAGCCTTTGCTGATTTGGTACAACAGCCCTAATCCATATATATATACATGTGCTTACGGGCCGAATTTAATTCCAGTTGGGATACATGCCAGGTGTGGGTGGTGTCAAGGGCAAAGAGGCACAAATATTAAAAAATCAACATGAATTCTCTTAAAGCTCTTCTTGCTGCTAACCAAGTTTTAGGAAAGGTGTTTCAGTGTCTTGGAATGAGATATAAACTGCACAAAAGCTAAAAAAGCCAGCAAAACCATCAGTAGTTGGGGGGAAATGGAG
The DNA here is from genome assembly GCF_004798865.1 of Varanus komodoensis. Lineage (NCBI taxonomy): Eukaryota > Metazoa > Chordata > Lepidosauria > Squamata > Varanidae > Varanus > Varanus komodoensis. The sequence continues at coordinate 135,006,117 of NW_025335268.1, forward strand.
AAAAATGGGGTGAAGCCAGGAAAAATTAGGGGCATCCTAGGATCCCCAGAGGGTTTGATTGGAACCTGACCCCCAGCCCTGAAATTGCCCATTTCTGCCATTGTTTCTTGAGGCTTTGTGCAAAGATCTGCACAGAGATTTATAAATGCATGCATCTGAAGAAATTGAAATTGTGAAACATTTTGCATACCTTGGCACAAGTCCAAAGAGAGACTGCAGCCAGTAAATTTGGAAAAGATGGAGTTTTGAAAGGGCAGCAGTGCCAGAAAAAGGACAGTTCAATTGCAAGGATGTTTCATGGAATCATCCACACTATTGTCTTCTTGATCCCTAGGAATGGGTGTGAAAGTGAAGAAAGCTGACAGGAAGAAAAATGATGTATTGCAAACAGTGTGCTGAAGGGAATAACTGGACAGGAAGACAAACAAACATGTCCTAGATCAAATCAAGCCAGTACTTTCCCTGGAAGAAAAACAGAAGCTGCTGTACTTTGGATACATCTTGAGAAGGCAAGACTCACTGGAGAAGACCATCATGCTAGGGAAAGTAGAAGAAGAGGACAAAAGCCAAACATGAGATGGATCAAATCCATAAAGGAAGCCAAAGCCTTGAGTTTATGGGAACTGTGCAGGGCTGTCAGGACAGGACATTTTAGAGGACGTTAATTCATGGAGCCACCATGAGTCAGAGGTGATTTGACAGCACATAGCAAAAACAGGCTTACCAAACTCTCGTACCAGAGGTGGAAAACTGACCAACCATTGCCTTCATGACTGCCATGCTACTGAATTTGCTTTAAAAATGGGGTGGCACAGCAGGAAAAGCCAGAAGGGAGCAATTTACCTTCAAACCAAACTATAAGCCATGTCTTCAGAGGTGGTGTTAAGGGACAGTTCATTAGGGTGGGAGTCCTGGATCTCTGAGTGGTCATTTGCCCCCCCCCCAACACACGCACACCACTTGCTGAAATAAAGCTTGAGGGTCCCTGATACTCTCTTTTGGATTAATCCAAAATCTGGATTAGCTAGATTTTGCACTTCACCTCATAATGTCCACCTCCTTGGATGTTCCTGCCTGAGTTCTTCCCTCCTATTCCCTGTCCTAACACTTCTGTTTACAGATAGGGATGTCTTTAAGGAGTAAGGGTCCTTTAAAGACACCCTCATTTTTGGAGCATATGTAAATTAGCAAATGAAAACCTGTCCTTTTCTTGTCCTGCTGATCTGAGCTCCAGATCTTTTCACCACCCAGCACTGCCCCAGCTTGTCTTAAAGCAAAATTGTACCTTGGATTTCAGGGGTGAAGAGATATCAACTTCAGCAGCAGTGGTGAAAGATGCCAGCCCAACGGGTTTGTGAAGGGGATGCTTCCTGGATCACCCAAAGTTGCTTACCCCTACCTTATGCAGGCATTTGCACCAAATGCCTGCAGTTCTTTCATGTATCTGGGTCCACAGGGACTTTGGGGAGTGGAGCAAACAGGGGCTCACAACTCCTGTCTCCATTTAACTGTATCAGGGTTGCAGGCATGCACCACTGTAGCCTTATTGCTATATAACAATAGAACATTGTGCATATTGCCAGGATATTCTATTTCTTTTTAGATGTTGGCCAGCTTTGTTTGTTTTTGTAAAGGAGGGCATTTCCAGTCATATTTGCTATGGAACTGGCTGCTCCAGTAAAACTATTTAAAAAGACAAGTGAAGGAACATCTCAGACAGACATTCAAGTGCAGCAATTACAGTGAGCGAAAGTTGTCATGAGGATATCATGTGCCTGCCATTTAGCTTCTCCTGGTCAAACAGCTCCAGGGGCAGAGGTTAAGCACTTCAGTTCCCTTTTTGATCTACATCTATCTCATCATTTCCATGTTTTTGGATAGAATCAAAAATGCTTTGAATTATTGGAATGAAGGAGAGAGGTATTAACCAACCACCTTTCTAGGTACTCCTCATGTGAGGTCTTTGTTACAAGGATGGGAGGTTGAGAAAATAATTCCCTTCATTCTTTTTCAGTCAGAGGGTTCAAAAGAAGGATTTGAAGCTGCCATTTCTCAAACTTTGTAGAAATACTTCTCACATGTATCTTTAATGTCCTGGCTTTTTAAAAAGAGTCTTGTGGCATCTTACAGACTAACTTTTCCTTTGTAAGAACATGAAGAGCATCAGGGAACATGACTACCCTTCTCAAAAAATGTCAATGCCTGTAAGCAAAGCCATGCACCTGGCTTACAAGTGAAACAAATCAAGCATTAGTAACCAAATTTTATTTATTATTGTGTTTATTTATTATATTCCACTTTTTTCCTTCAAGAAACCCAAGGCAGTTTACATAATCCTCTTCTCAATCTGATATTCACAATAACCTGCAAAACAGATTAGGATAAGCAATTGTGATTGGCCCGGATTTGCAGAAATATAGAAACTTTCTCACACACAAGTTTTAGCTATCTTTGCATAAACTACCTCTCCTCAACACTTCTCTATCCTCATATTTCTACCCCCAAATGTAAAGACCCTAAGATCAAATCTGTCAAAGCTTTGGGCAAGCAGCCAAAAAACCTAGGTGATCCTTGGATGTGTTTGAAGCGGTAGAAGCTTTTGAAGCCAGTATGGGAGCACCAGTTTGAGAAAACCAGATCCTTCCTTGCTGCAAACCCTTACTTGCTACAGTTTCAGTTCAAAGACTTTGTTGCTCTTGGCCACCCACAAGCCACTCATTCGGGACTGCAAATTATCTGCTCCTGTCGCAGCTCATGTGGGAGATTCAGCCGCACCTGGTAACTTTGTGCTCAGCAAAGTTACAGGCATTTCAACAGGTGCTCCGAGAGTTGCTTCTGTGGATATTCTTGCATCCCTCCTCTCTTAATGGCAACAGGAAAACAGCACATATCTGTTCCCAGATAGCTATCTGATTTGTGTGTATATGTGGAGGAACCTGGCGAAAGTATTTATATCCATTACCAACTAATGAAATGTAACTGGCTGACAAGAGACTCAAACACTGCCAAAATCAAACATGAGGCCTGCAGATGTCCCTGGGAACAGAAAGCAAAGCCCCCTTTGGAGGGGTTAGTGCAGCACAAAAGGTTAGCCTTAAATTTGGTACAGATGCTAAACTTGCCATTTGAAATCCATTTTGTTAGTAGATAGGGGTCCTTTTGGAGAGAAAAGGCATAAATTCAGTTTCAAAACCTAGGCTCTTAACATTTTCTGCTGCCTCAAATTATGTGACTCAGGTTGTTTCGATATATTGCAATTTGTCTGTTCCCTGAGGGCATGGGAGAAAAGAAAAAATAACACTTGACTTTGACACAAGGAGAGATTGGGCTCTCTCGTCTATAATTAGTTGAACTAACATCACTTTCTACTTACAAGGTTAAAGCTGCAGCAAATAAAAAGAAAAATATGCTAATTTCTTCACTGACATTTGGAAGGGGTGGTGCACAAGTTAATCATTGCCAATGGTGGCCAGTCATCAGTCTAATTCTTGAGAAAGAAGGAAGTTGACTCTCAGAAAACAAAACAAAGGATGGAATTTTTAAACCACTGCTTAGGAAAACAGCTGGCAGAAGCAATAGAACTTGAACCCGGAGTTCAGGTCTAAGTGTTTGCAGTGCTCTGCAGGCCTAGAAAGTCAAGCTCTCCAAGCCATGACCAGTTCTACCATGGCATAAAATGAAGGGGCTGCCTCAGACAGAAGGTTCTGGGTGGCCTGAAAGGGCTCCAAGTGGTTCCTTATCTTTTTACTGTAAGGGATGAGTTTGTAGATTTTATGCCTCAGGTGCCAGCATGACTTGCCTGATGTTAGGTGCTATGCACTTCCCCTCGGGTCAGTGGCGGAATGCTATTTGCCATCCCTGCCAGCAACCATCACATGAGCTCCCCGTTTGGTTCTCCATGGCTGCTCTCAGCTGGCATGTCAAAGACAACCATACTGGAAGGCATTTTAAGTTTCCACTTTGGTCTCTGTTTATGTGAATCCAGCTTAAATCGAGCCTGTTTGATTTAAGAAAGCATATCAAGCTGTGAGGGTTTTTTCCAAAAATAATGCAGCCACTTCGTTCTGCTGTACACCTCAGATGCTGTAGTCAATCTGATTCTGTGCAAAAAAAAAAGAATAAAATAAAACCCCACATGTTTTGTGCCCATGAAGACATAGTTCTTGGTACTTTCCCATAAATCAGTTCTGTCAAATCACACAGCTTTCAATCAGTGAACTTCTCTGATGCTTCAGAAGTCAGATGGGAAGAATAAGCCCTACTGATGGTATCCAGCCTGCTGAAGCTTATACTTTAGGAAAGCTCCCATCGTTTTTTTAACGTCCAACCAACAAGTGACCATGACCCCCATCAGGGTAGCAGGATTTTGCCTATGGGTCAGTTAACCCTTGAGGGTCTGTAAGGTGTGCTATAAAGCATCATAAGTATTCAACTTTCAACCAGAGATTGCCATGAAGTCTACTGTCATGTGAACCACGCTGGGGAGCATTATCCAAGGGTTAAACTACCCTTGCATAATCCATGATCTATTCTAAGTCTATGCAAGGGTTGTTCAGTCCTCAAGTAGCCCTCCTCAGCCAGGTTCACATGATACAAGAAGTCAGGGACTGCATATTCATAAACCAGATGGAATATCTCAGCCCCTTGAGGACTAATTAATACACAGTGGGATGTCATTTCATCTGAGTCTGATCTGTGAGTCTGCCTCAATTTTTAAAAAGCTCTTAAAAATGAAAACCAATCTGAACAATGAAAAAGACCAGAAGTGCCTGGAGAAGCAATAATAGGGGTGGAATGTTTCAAAAGATCCTCTTCATCTGGAAAATTTGCTCCATGGTACAAAGGCAGCCATTTTGATGGAATGGCTCAAGAAAATGGAAGAATCTCACCTAATCAAAGCATATTACACCTGTGTTTCAGCCTTGGCAGGAAACTCCTTTAGCTTTTAAAATAGCACAATGTCCTGTCTACATGTAATAGATAAGAATGGCATTGTTGAGGCATGGTGGTATAGAAGCAGGGGTGACCATTCTATTGCCTGTCTCCTATCCTTCTGGAGGAAAATTCAGGCCAGATATGTGCTCTAGAGCAATGCACATACGTATTTTGTGGGATATTGCATTTTTAAAACATTCTGTATAGACAATGCTGTTGGATTTAAGGGTTTTAGAAAAAAGCTGAGATGTAAAAACATTGATATTGTTACCTAACACTTTTGCTTGTGGCCTAAAGGCAGGAACATTCCTCAGCTATTTGGTAGGCTCATAAAATTTGAACTGGGGACTATCATGACATGTTTTTAACCGATACTATATAACTTCATAGGATATGTGTAGCTGTGCATTTTTGTTAATTAATATGTTATTGATATTTTATTGAAGAGTATTGGTTTGAAAAATGCAAGGTAATTCTGGGTTCTGTGATGATTCTGCCAGCAGTATTTTAATTTTCCCACAACTGGGCATGTGGCAACTGTTTTCCTCTTATGAAATGAGAGAACAGCCTCCATGATCTGAGCAAGGAAGAATTTGACAAGAACACAGTAGCATCAGAATGACAGCATTGTGAATCGAAATACCATATACTTATGCCATCCCATGTCCAGTGGAGAAGTTCTCTCAGATATTTAAGCTGCAGCAGTTACCTTGGTTTGGCTTGGATTCTACTCTGTACCCTACTTAGCCTAATGGTTAATCAAGACCTGATGGGGAAAGAAATGCGCAGTTGCTGTCATCCATAGTGTGATGCCAATTCATCCACAACCTCAACCTTTCCAAATGTTGATGAGTTTATTGATGAATACTTCCAGCAGGCTCCATTCTAGAGAAAACATCAGTGCTGCCTTTAATTGCCTTTTCAAAAACAAGAAGGAAATAGCAATTGTTTATGGGCAGAACTGAATGAATGCTGGCTAGATGGCAGTAACCGAAATTCGTAAAAAATATACCCATGGAAACCATAAAGAAAACTCTGCAGCTGGAATTATTTGTTACTTCTAGAAAATCTAATTTAGAAACTTTCAGAAGGGTGGATGGTTAAAACAGCACCTATTACTTTCCACAGGGCATTTTTATTGGGGATGGTAGTGTCTTTTGTTTTAGAAATGGATTGACTTCAGATAATTCTTTTGCTGAAAAGTATTTGTGAGGAAGTCATTATTTGTTCATCTACAAATTTCAGAACAAATAACTGCTAGAATCTTCAGATCATTACTGGTAGTTATAGTTGTGAAAACCAGGAAAATGTTTTCCCAATGGCTTGTATTTATGCTACTATTCTAAAACAGATTTTTTTTAACATGTACGGTACTATTGCAAATAGCACTGTAAGATTCACACCTAAGAGTGGCATCTGTTGTATTACCTGCACAATTCTACACATGCCTTCTCAGAGGTAAGCCCTGTAGTGGGTCTTACTTTCAATCTTATGCAGGAAGAAAGAGCTTACAACTTCCAGCCTCACCCAGCTAGTTATGCTGGGAGTTCAGTGTTTTTTCTGTCTAAACCTGCACATGATTACACCTTCAGGCTGCAATCCTGTACTCATTTATCTGGCAATAGGTCCTATTGAATGCACTCAGCTTATTTCAAAGCAGATGTACAAAGGACTGCAGTAAACTGCAGTCCCATGCATGTTCCTGGGGCACTTGGCCAGGGATCATAGGATTTATCCCTTAAAACACTAAAAATAAAGTCTTTCTAGCACTTCTGGTTAAACACTTTCATATGAAGGAATAGTTTTTGTATTTCCTCACAAAGGCATTGTAGCTACCTATTTCATTTCTGATTCATTATTTTAGAACCTATGCTTCTTGTTGGACAGCAATGCTAAGAGCTGTCTTCCATGTCTGGAAACCTCTCATGGGACTGTGCTGCTTCAGAAATAAAGTTTAAGGCTTCCCCAAGAAAATAATTCCTACAGTCGTAGAGAAAACTAGTAGCTCACATGGATGGTTCTGTCATAGCCTTCCTCATGGCATGCTAACTTTCCACATTTAGTTTTTATCTATTTATCTATTATTTTTTAAAAAATTTGGAATGATACTCAGATGATGAGTGAGTGAGCCTAGCCTGCACTGCTTACGGTAACATTTGAATTCTGATTTATTCTGGATTGACTGAGCTGGCAGAAGACTTCCCTGGCCTCTCTTTCCCACCCTACCATCCCCTTGGAAACATGGCACAGATGTTTAAGAGACCCTGTCAAATGAAGTGAACTAAGGTATGGAAGGGGAAAGCCCCAAAAAAACGGGCAAAGAGACCTTTCACAAGCAGAATCCTTCCTCTCCTGGAAGGCAGATTCCAGATCCTTATGTACATTTTATCTACCCTAAGATTTGGAGAAATCAGGAAATAAAACAAAGCCTTATGGATAGAGATCACTCTTGTCTAAGAAATAATAATATAGTGGACTATAGCCTTACGTCATTGAAATCACCAACATGGTGGTTGTTAACCAACAACCCACAGGACTTTTAGCATCCCATCTTAGTACCAGTGAAGAACCAGGGCATTTTGAAAATCAGGGCAAAGAGACAAGCTTCACATGCTAGAGGAACTGAACTCCTTCAGGTCAGGGTTAGAGGGAAAAGTTTGAAGTCAATCTTCCTTCCTTACAATCCTTGTAACATTCTTAGCATGTTTTGTGTCTTCCTTGGAAATGAGTATCAGATGTGATTGGAAGAAGCGCACATCGTATTGGCTTGCCATTTTTCAAAGTCCTTCTGATGAAACAAACAACAGGCAGGGATTAAGGTAAAGAGATTTATTTCTTCTGACAGGCTCGATGTGCTCCTCAATTTTTCTTCATTATTCTTGACACATCTCCTGTCATCCTCTGAACTTCTGGAAGGGTCGGCTGAATCACTGATGTCAAAGCAAGCAAAAGAAATAAGTGGTGGAGCTGCTTTCAGATGTTTGAATAATCACATCAACAAAGAATCTGGAAACGGATAGAGGTGAAGCCAAAAGTTAGGCTTAGTTCATTTTGGATTATCTCATCACTCGCTTCATTTTATTTCCTCTGAAATGTTCTGTGAAGATGCTCATTTACTTTCCTAACTTCTCCACAGTGGACATGAGAAGTTCTCCTCAGATGGATTTGTTAGCATATTCAGCTCAATATTATGGCCACAAAGGAGTCCTCATTTCATTGCTCCATGTCTGTAAATACCAATGTTTACAGGCATGGATTGTCTACCTTCGTGGTGGTTTAGGATGGAATCTGATGGCCAAAGATCCCCTAATGATGGGCAGAACCTTAATATGGTTTAATAGAGAAACTGATATTCTAAATGCATCAACTCTTTTGAAGAAAAGAGAAAATGCTTGTTCAGTAAACAAGGATACACATTATACAAATTTCACTTAATTGACTATTTAATTGCTTAATTGATAGGGTAATTGTTTCTCAGTTTAACAGTGTTTTATATAGAATACTAGACTCCATGTTTATTTACATGGAATAAGAAACAATCTTGATGTCTTACTGAAATCTCTGCAAAGAGCCATGAAGTTGAAAGGGAGCTTGTAGGCCATCCAAGATCAGCATCATGCCCCTTTGGAGGGCTGTATCTGTGGCTGAAGGCTCTGGTGTCTGTGGGGTGGTATATCCTCTCTGAGTTTCAGTCTGAACTTTGAATGAGCTATTCACAGTGCTGAACCACTGGATAAATGCAATCATCCTGTGGATATGATTCTCTGAAGCCACGTACAGGAGAGAAAGTGTCATTTTTTAAAAAACCAGAAGACCATCTCTGCTGTGTTTTGCTATGAACAATGGGCAGCTCAGACATCAGCAGTTGTTTACATTTGAGGAAAAAAAGAAGGAAAGTAGTACATGAAAGAGGGTCCCTACCACACATAATATTTGAAGGCATAGCTCTGTAGGGAACATCCATCACAGAAGAAGTGATGGAGCTCCTACAGAAATATAAGCAAGTTCGAAGTGTCTATGGATGACTCTAAACACTCCCTTCTATTTATCCTGTGTATCCTTCATGAATGTAAACTGTGGTTGAGCCTTGAGACCCTTCCACTTCCACAGTCTGTCACTCCAGCACCTTTCACCATCCTTAAATTTTCTATTTTAAAAGGAGGCAAGGGTTTGCAAAAACAAACACAGTGCTTGCCTGCTTTTGGATGATGGCTAAAAGTCACTGGCTAAGTATGCTAGATCACCTGCCACCTGACAGATGATAAGGCTATGTTTGTCTTCCTGTGCAAGGCCTCAGAGGAGTGAAACTGCACAACTGGCTCTGTAGGCAAGACTCACTGCTCTGGAAGCTGTATGGCAGCTCTGTGATAGGGCTGACCATAGTGCCTACTAAGATTGCCAAAGCAACTCACCTAAAGGGAAACTTTGACATGAATTTGGAGATTCTCTAGATCTGGAGAATCATGGGAGGACTTCTGAGAAAAGTGAGAAGGGTTTTGATAAAACAAATGTAATTTCTTACAGTGCCCATATTCTCAGTTTTCTAAACTATTACTGAGTTTAATTTTACCAGAGGAAAGCAATGACTGCATTGTTCTACCAGAAAATCTGAGTATGTAGCAGGCTGTTGGTCCCCAAGCCATGTGAGCCCACTACCTCACATGTTCTGAGTCCCCTTCATGTCACAAAAAAACCTTTACCCCTCTGGAGAGTTTATTTTCTAAAATGATGAACAGACCCAGTTTTGCATAGGTTGGATTAGCCCTTAATTGGAAACAGTGGAAAACCTATAACTGTCATATTGAAGGCAACCCGTTGGCACCACTAGATACAAGTTCTGCTTTGGTGTCTCCCATAAGAAACGGAGAGGTCTGTGTCCCCCCATTTCCCTGAAGGGTCACTGCTCCTTAGCAGGACTTTGGGACAGGCATATCACTGTGTCTTTTGGCCTACTAACCTCCATATCTTCAAACTACATGAACTGTCCTGCAAAGCAAAAAATATTCGCCATGTAGGTGAACAAGTGACACAGTCACATTTAAGTTAATTAAAAATTACGTTGTTCCTTTGGATATTTTTAATAAAACAAAAAAAGCACCTTTGACCGTCCCAAAGATCCCTTTATACTGCCAGATTTCAGGTATCCAGGTTTCCTCGTCTTGATACTACGATGCTAACAAATGAACCAACAGATAGCCATCCTCTTTTATTGTTATAGGTGGGCTCTAAACTTCTGAACTAGCCAAACACCTGTGTTTTTGAGTCAGTTGAGGAAATGTGATGGCATCCCTATTAAACAGTAAACCAAATAGTCACTAAATCATAACAGAGCTGCTATGCTCTTGCCCTGATCTTCCTGCTCTTAGAAATTCAAAGTAGAGATAGGACTCTGTGAACAAGAAGGTTCTGCTGTGACAGCAGACCGTAACGGAATCAGCTCCCCAGACTTTCTATTATGTAAGAGTGGCTCAGGTTCATTTCCCATCCACCTCCCTCCATCCCACAGCCAGCAAGAGGATCATATTCCTTTTAATGAACAGGTTTGGTATTGGTGAGCCACAGAAGGAGAAAAGGAACTCCTGCATGTAGGATATAGGGCCGTCAGTTCCAATTGCACATACCAACCAATTCATTAAGGCGAAGGGGTTAATTTTAAATTGCAAAACAGTGCAAACTAGTTTCTGTCAGTCAGAGGATATCGAATGGCCAGAAGATTAATGGAACCATTGCCCAGAAGACATGCTATAATGTGATGTTTACACTAGAAACAGAATCAAGAAGGCCTTGAGTTTGAATTTTAATTACAATATTTCATTTTCTTAAGCTTGGTGAAGACATGAAACTTCCTGAATGTGTGGAGGGTTATTGTGAACAGAGAAACAACTAAGGAACCATGCAGATGCTGTATCAGCAGGAACAAAAAGCTTTTCTTGCTGTTTAGTCCAGGGATAAAAAATAGGTGGGAAGGCAGAGTTGCTTTGGACAGTACACTAGCAGTACATTCTCAGCTGATTTCATTCATTTTCTCTGCACATCTGAAGAAGCTGTGCACGCAAGATCATTTTATTTCTTCTTCTACATATATAAGATATGGATAGAGAATGGATATGCATCTAGGAAAGCAATTGACTATTGTTGTACAGTGTCAACGTTCATCTTCACATCTTCCACCTCACGTAACTGGCTATTGCAAGTAGGGACATGGAAACTCATAATGGGGTGATATCATGACATGGGTATTTCAACAGAAACATAGATGAAGCAAGGAATGCCAACTGCTAAGGAGCTTGGGCAGGCAAAACTCTTGTACCAATCCTGCTTGACAGATCCTGTGGGACGGCTGGTTTGCCACCATCTAGATGGATGACTGGACTGGATGGATCACTGGCCTGATACAGCATGTCTTTCCTTATGTTCTTCTGTTGTTATGTTTTGCAAGGTTGGGAACAGCACAGAAAAAGCCTTGCTGAGCTGATGGGTTATTCCATTGGGCACAGCAGCAGGATTTCCATGACCAATTGTAAGGCCCAGGTAGGTTCATACAGGTAGAGATGAGTGTGCTAGCTACTGCAAAGATCCAGAGGTCAGGTCCACAGTGCACAATAATGCACAAATTGCCGTGTGCTAATGCAGATATGCTCTAAAGCCCATGTGTATGTGTCTTTAAAGGACCCTGTATCCTACAGACACAGGAGAGGTTGAATTTGATTTCGGGGGGGGGGGGGTGGCTTCAGGCAGAAAGATGGGGATGTGGCAGCAGGAGGTGAAGCACATATGGGCAAAAAGCCAGCTACATACAGGAGGATTGGATGCAACAGAGGCCATACCCTTTTTTTCACCAAGTGCCCATGGATAGCAGGGTGGCGGGGCAGATAGGGCCCAAGAGATTCACGTCTCCAGCCCTAGTAGGCCCTGTTTAACACCACCTCTGGTTGTTCTTTTAAATAACCTTTTCCCAAGACATTAGAGTTTCAAATGTAAGAACCAGAACTGTTGACTGGGCTCCGAAGGGCATTCACAACCAGTGAAGCTTGTTCAGGATCAGTGCTATGTACACTGATTGCTTGAATCTTACAAGCAACTAGAGGGCTATATGCACAGAAGCTTCCAAATGTAATGCCTTGTGCTTTCCTCTTAGCCTAAAGTGAGAAATTCCAAGGGCAGCACTATAGAGAGCATTGCTTCTATGGAGAAGTGTGTATTGCAGACTTAAGACTGCCTCTATGATATTAGATTTACTCACACATATGCAAAGATAGCACAAAAGAAGCAAAGAAGAGGCACTCCAGCAGCCCTGCTTAGCAGGGTTAGCATCAAAGACAGGCATGGTCTGTCTAACAAGGGCCCACATGCAACAGAGAACCACTGACAAGATACTCCTGGATTTGCTCTTCCTCGTCACCTTGCAAGCAACCGCAGAGTGGTTGGATTTTCCAGTGAAATCAATGGGAAAATGAAACAAATGGGAAAGATGAAAGGAATGCAATTCAGATAAAGAGGGAAACAAAGGAATGAAACATGACACTAAATGGGGAGACAAAACAAAATGGGAAGGGGACCACTGTACATCCTTGGATGCTATAACATACTATCCCTATGAAGGCTAAGTGTGGATGATTGGATAAATAAACATTAGAACATCTCTTTGTTTGAGAACGCAGACCATTTCTATGCCCCACCAATCTCCCATTGCAAATGGCAAAATGCATATCACTGACTGGCTGGGATTCAAACAGCTGATCTCTGTAGAATCACACTAGCCGGTTTTCCCATGTGCAAACAGCGAGTGCGAGCTGCCCACACCCTGATAACTGGCCCCATTAACTGTCCATGGTTTGTTTTTGTTGAAGAGTTGCTTTAGTGAAAGAGCAGTTCCAGCGAAATCTGGCAGGGAAGTCAAGGGAGGTGAGTCTGCAGCTAAGGACATGATGATAACACAGTGTTTATACCAGGAATGTATGGGGTGGATAATTCAAGGGAGGAAAGCAGCTGATGGGAAAGTATGAGGAGACATTACAATAAACAATGGTAACAGCAGAACCCTTCCTACACCACATCCAGAACATGTTTAACATGTCTGCATTATGATGAGGGTCTTTTAAAACCTTGGGTTGATTTCCTCCAGTGGTGATAACAAGGTGACAAAGAGGCAAATAAATGCATTGCTTAACAATCCCTGAGGTGCCCCCAGGTGACAACCAGAGTACAAACTCCAAAAGAGCTGATGTTCCGAGGGGAGTTTGAAATAGAGCTGATCCAACTGCTTTTGGTTTGGTACTACCTTTCCTGTGTCATCTATGCTGATCTGCTCATTTGCCTGGCCCAGCAGCAATCAGAACAGAACACGGGACACTGCCTTAGACTGAGTTGCATTTGGCCAATTGGCCATAATGGCTGGCATAATGGTTGAGTTGAGTTGCAGCTCAACACACCTGGAGGGCACCAGATTAGACAAGTCTGACCTCTACCACCAGGCAGTAGTTCTCCAGGGCTTCAGCTCCAAGCCTTTCCCAGTCTCACATGGGTTCAGTGATCCAGATGCTTGTGCGATCACTGCGTTTGCCAGTTCACAGACTCATGGTTTTCTCCATGAGGAAGTGTCCTCGGCTGAGGAAATGTAGCATGTTCAAAGCAGGGGTCTAAGAAGGCCATTGAGCAAATCCTCTATGAATGTATGAATTGGAAAGTCCCGAATCCCTGGATCGAGCAGCATTTGCATGGCACTTGAGCTTCCCCATTGTTACCGTTCTAGGTGCTTTCTATACCGAATCTGAGACGAGGGACGTGTGGGTTGGGGGTGAGAATCCGTCTGGGTCCCTGGACTCTGGCCCACTTTCTCACGAGTCTGACTTGGCACTGAGTGCACTGAGCATTCAAATGGGCACCCACTAGGAAGCAAGCCCACATGAATGCTGCACAAGCAACATCCCTTTTATATGCATACCCCTCATGGACTTTATTTGAGCTGCACATGCTGTAGCAGAAGGATGCCAGTTGTGCAACCAAAATTCTGTGAACATCTGCAGACTTTCTCTCAGTTCAGCTCACTTCCTAAGCTAGGACTGAGCACTAAAGGAGTCTAACAAAAAAGAGTCAGATGCCAGGAGAATCATTGCAACCCTATTGGAAACCACCTCAGCCTGCTCAAGTACAAAGACTGAAAGGGCAGGGGATACCAGCAGAAATCTAACAGAGAGCCTAGAGAAGGAACTAGAAGTCCTGCAGACCACAATACTCCCCTGTCCCTGACCCTCAAGTCAATGCTGCCTGTGTACCCACAACAGGACAGCTTGGAGAGGCAACCCCACACCCCGATAGCTCCTCCCAGGTCTCAGTAATACACACCAGGTCAGCTCTCTCATAGACAATTAAATCATAGATAAGGGTGATTTTGTTTTAAACTGACCTGGCATTCAGCAGAAGCTGCACCTGGCCCAAATGCAAGCAAGTGAGGCAGTTAGGAACCATTTGTCTGGTAGGAGAACCAGAAGATGGGATAGTTGTAATGTGCCTAGCTGCTCATCTTCATGACTAGTTTGGAAATTCCCCAAGTGATACCTTTTCCTACCCATTACTACATTAACAGAGGCACTGCCTTCCCTCCCTGCATTATCCACTGAATCTCCCAGGCATGTGTTACCATAATGATATAAGTTGGAGAACCACAGCCCTCATGCAGCAGCTAATGAAAAGCAGGGGAAGTCCACAATTGCCTCTCTGCGTTCAAGCTGCTACCCAGTTGCTGGGGTGTATGGAACTAAAACAGCTGTGAAACAGACACTTTCACTAGTATCTGTGTCATCCCTCAAGCCCAGGATCCAGAGGGAGGTGGGGGAATGAAAAACTCTTCTCCAACAGCAATGTTCCACTTAGCCCAGCCCGCTTTCCTTGGTAAAACCACAGTCTCTAAACCACAGGCTAAGAGCCAAGACTTATGCCTCTGTCAGGAGGCAGCCTTTAAAACTTACAAGAGGGGAAAAAGAGACAGCATCGGCCAGGTGCTCAGCTGGTAAATGGCATCCCTCCAGCAAGCTCCAGCCCCACAAAACTGCCACAGAAAATGAAGAAATATGAAAAATCATGGAACCCATGTCCCTGGACCCCCCTATGTACCACACACATGAAACTGGCTTTGTGCACTTTCCAGAATAGAACTCCTGAACATGAAGCAGGTTCTTGGATCAATCAGGACCACCACCGCCCTGCCCTTGTGTGGAGAAGTGCCTCCACGCACCCTGGAACACAGTGCAGCCCATGCACAGATGGCCACCAGCAGCATTGGTGGCAGTACTAACTTGTGCAGCCCATTGGCTCCTCACACAAGCCATTGAAGAAGATAGTCTCATGGAACCAACCGTAAGGTCTTGAACATCTGAACTTTGAGCTTATGAACATTTCACCTTCTTCACAGGACCTGTGCCAGGGCCAGCATCATGAGTAGGCATAGTTGGGAATATTCCAATGACCCACCCATGATCGCAAGCCCACTGAGTAAAGCCCACTGGAGTGGCTTCTCCTGTTCTTCACTGCAACTTGCTTGCTCACCTGCCTCTTACTCTGACACAGTCAACAAGGGTGGTGAATCGCCACTGCCTATCCACTTAATGGTTACCTGCCTGTCAAGCAAGCATGAAGTAATGATGATGAAAAAGAGGATGAGGAGTAATAGCAGCTGGTGACGATGGTAGTGAGAAGGTGGCTTCACTGAAGAATGGAACCCATCGAGGCTTCCATGTCCAACGACACTCAGAAACCTGGAGCCAGCACTGCATCATGCTCCTCTGTTCTCCCCATTGTAAATGCAGAGGAAATTAATAAACTATTTCAGGTTAAATGTATGGTACAATCATCCTGCCACGTTCATGGAATTTTACAGGGATTCCAGACACTGCCATCTTCCAGTGCAATCTTTCCATGTTTTCTCATTGCTTCTTCCTTGTATTTGTAGCTGTAAAATCCCTTGGGACTGGTAGTAATAGATGTCCTCTACTTGGAAGCATACAAAGTTTTAGAAACATAGAAACAGAGCAAGTCAAAGGGAATCTCCCAGGCTATCTAGTCTGATCCCCAGATCCAGCCGGCTCCACTCATGACATGCCTACTCGTGACATTTTAAAATGGATAAAAAGGTAAAGTAAAGGTTTCCCCTTGACATTAAGTCCAGTCATGTCTGACTCTAGGGAGCAGTGCTCATCTCCGTTTCCTAGCCGAGGGAGCCAGCATTTGTCGGCAGACAGTCTCCATGATCTCCATGGCCATGTGGCCGGCATGACTAAACACCGAAGTGCACGGAACGCTGTTACCTGCCCACCGAAGTACCTTTTTATCTACTTGCATTTGCATGCTTTCAAACTGCAAGGTTGGCAGGAACTGAGACAGAGCAACGGGAACTCAGATTCAAGCCAGCGACCTTTTGATCAACCCACCCAGCAGCACAGTGGTTTAAACCACTGTGCCACCTACAGTCCCTTAAAATGGATGGGATGCAGCATATCTGTACTGAGGTCACTGGACTTTTTATGCTCACTTTAAAGCAAGGAAGGGCAGTGGACAGAAGTTAAAACTGATATGCCAGCTGCACTTGTTTCCAAACTTGTCTGATTTGGCATGGTGACTCATGCCTTCATTACATCCCATTTAGATTGCTGTAACATGCTCTATACGAGGCTACCCTGAAGAGAGTTCAGAAACCCCATCTGGTTCAGGGAGCTCTTGCCAGACTGCTGCAGTTGGCTACTGGGAGCTTACAAGTCCTGTGTTGAAACTGCTGTGCTAGCACCAGTCTGTTTCCAGGCACAACTCAAAGTGCTGGTGATGACATATAAAACCCTATATGGCTCAGGTCCAGGCGATCTGAAAGACTGTATTCTCTATGAGCCTACCTGTGCTCTAAAAAGTCTTGGTCCCACCACCTTACAGGCATGTGTGGTGGAAACATGGGGAAGGGCTGCCCCAAGGCTCTGGAATTCCTTTCCCAGGGAGGACAAGCTGGCACCCATTCTGTTGTGTTTGCAAAGGCAGGAAAACCCCATTTTGTTCTGACAGGCATTTGGGAATGGTCTAGACCTGTGAGATTGCGTTGGATTAGTTCTCTTCTTTTTCATTGTATTTGGTGTTTCTAATATGGGAATTTTTATAATTTTAATTATTATAAACATGCCTGATTTTATTATATTTGTAAGTTTTGTGTATTTCTATGAATGTTTTAATTGTGTAAGTTTCTAATGTTGTGAGCCACCTAGAGTCCCAACACTGGGAAAAAGTGGGAAATAATAAATAATAAAATAATAATAAAATGAAATAATAATATGAAGAATAAAAATAGGCTCTGATTTTTAACAGAGAAGCATGATTTTGCCTTTTCTCCCTGTGCAGTTTTGTCAATCCAGATTGCCCAGCTCAGAGTCACTATATCAGCCCTGTTGTGTGATCAAGGGAACTTAGATCAGGCAACAGTGGCTCCCCTTTCCCCGGTGTGCTGCCCTGATCCAACTCGTGCCGCATGTTTTGCTATCCAGCACAGATCTGCCCCATCACCTTCCGTTCATTATTCTTTGCCTTTCATTTTTAAGATTTTATGCATGCTGTTTTTTGCTGCTACATTTTGCTGCTACAGGGCAAAGTGCCTCTCCCAGAATGGTTGTTAAGTGCTCAGTAATCATCAATACTTTATATGCAACCACCGAGGAGTTTCATTGATGATTACCAGTCTACTCTTTCTACAGTGTCAGCCACGGACCTGTCAGAAATTGTTCACCCAGTGACTTAGTCATTCACAAAGACAGTGGCAAAGTTCCACTAAACTTCCTTTAATGTCATGTGCTCACATCCCTGGTTAGAGTGTACTTTGCCTGCCTGAAAAGAGATGGAGCTTAAATGGCCCATCTTTTTAGGTGGTCACATTTCTTCACCAGCCACAGCACCTGGTCACTGACAGCAACGTGGCATTAATGTGGACATGAGCAAGAAAGGATTGCCACTGTGGGGAGTATCTTCCATGTGTTTATTCTGAATAGGAATAGGATCAGGCCTGCTGTGACCTTCATGACCTATCTGTGCATCACCCCTGAAGCCACACTTAAGACGATGGGGTAGAAGCAACAGCTGCAACCCCACCCCCTAGTCCATGCATAGAGGAGGGAACAGTATCAAAGGGAACCAATGCTAATCTCCAGGCAGTGGCAAGTTTCCCCTGCTTTTCTTTGCACATCAAGTTGCCCAGGAGCAGACAAAGACGGTAGTTTTATTTCCTGGTCATTCGGCAACCCTGTCTCCTTATGTGATGAAACTGGAGTCCATCTTTTGGAGCCCACACAATTATGCACTGCGAAGTGCTGCTGTTTGGGAGTTCAGACCCTCCATGCCGCGCTCTGTGGCCTCCTCTTTGGGAGCCTGCCTTCCCCCTTTGGCCTTCTTTGCCTATCGTATAGTATTTTTGCAAACCTTGGATTACCCCAAAGGAAACTAATATTTGGGAACATGGCTGCTTTGACCGCATAAGCAACTGTGCTCACATCCTGAATGCTGGAAATAGAGGTGATGTTTCCGCAAAATGTGTGCTCTGTGAAAGGCAGGCAGGCAGGCAGGCAGGCAGGCAGGCAGGCAGAATAAAAAAGGCAGTAGATTTGTAATAAGCACTGTGCCATTTTTCCCCCTCATTTCAGAGCCAAGAGGGACAAATCGCTCTTCCCTCCACTTCTCTTTTATCATGTAGTCAGCTAAATTAACCAAAAGGGTTTGGCTCTCTACCCACAAAGACATTTAGGCAAATTATTTCATAAAAGTTGCTTGGCGTTTGTAGCCTGCCAGTCATTTCTCATAAATTGAAGTTTATGATGCAGATGATTGTGTCCACTGTTGGCAGCTGATATTTATTCTGAAGAGATGTCATCAAAAAGTTAATGTTATCTTTTCAGCAATTAAAAGATCCTTTTTGACAATGCAGATTTGAATTCAACAGCGCTTAAGGCCAGCTCTGTTGTGCATGTGCTTTCCCTTTATTTCTTGCAACAAAGTATACATCATATTTGAATTTTGAGTGACATCATATCTACAGATCATAATCAATATGCTGAAGGCAATGTTCTAAGAATCCATTAGACTGGCTACCTTCTGAGCATTTATTTATTTTATTTATTTATTAAAACATTTTTATGCCGCCCCATTCGCCGAAGCCTCGGGGCGGCTTACAACAATTTGCATTGCTCTGATGCAAAGTCGCATTCATGTCCTCATGCTTATAGAGTTCCTCAGACCACATGGATTCCTAGTCACTCCATTGCAAGAAGGAATTGCACACATAAGCAAAGCAGCTTCTTCCATTAATATAAGTATTACAAATAAATAAATAAGGATGTTCCGAGGCTGGAATTCTCACAACTCCACAGGAGACTGCTGGATCACCATGAATGAAGTTAGCCAGAAGGCATGACTGATTGCTACATTACAGACACAATCCTCTACATGTTTAAACTGAGGGGCGGGGGTGAGATGAGGCCTACAGCTCCCATGAAAGGACCAGGACTTAATTTTTTCTGTCCAAATGTGCAGAAGATCATCCCTTCAATTTGTTGCATGGAAAACTACAAAGTGATTTGCTGTCACAAACACAAGGGGCTGTGAAAAGCCTTGAATTGCTCGACCCTTATGTTTTTGGACCATGCTTTCCCCACCCCATTTGGGTTTACTTACTGAATTCAAGTGCACTCCAATGAAAGCGGTTGGTGACCAGCCACACAATTTCTGTCCTATAATTCTTTGATGGAAAAGCCTGGCTGAAACCTCACTAAGATATGACAAGGATGGAGTTGGAAACATTTGCCAGGCCCTTCATAACAGGAATGATGTATAGCTTTATAATCTATTAATAACACACTGCACAGGTGCGGGAAATATGTGTATAAATGTGTGCATCATTTAGGGAGATTTTGCTATGGAAGCCCAAGAAGTGTGAAATACGAAGTACAGCTGGCAAGTTAAAACCAGGGATGAGGGAACGACACTTTGATCAGATCAGAACCTGAAGGGAAATATCCTGCAAAGTGCAAGATCTGGAGGAATTAAGCTGTACTGGGGGGCAGTAGAAGCAAGGCAGAGATGAGGCATGCTATTTTATACCCAATCAGGGATCAAAGCCCCACAGTAAATGGGAAGCAGGTATGGAAAGCCCCAAGTAGAGGCCTCATGGGTGTTTGTGGGTGGGTGAGGGACTTCTTGCAGCACATGACCCTCCAGAAAGAATGTGGAAAAAATGAAACTGCACACAACCACCAGCTTGCTTCAGTTTATTAATTCCATTTTCACCCTACCCTTCCTCCAAAAGAGTTGCTTTTATGTCTATCCTCATCTTGCGGGGGAGGCTTGGCGAGAAACAGTGATTGGTTCAAAGTTGCCCAGCAGACATCGTGTAAGCCTTCAACGTATTATATTGGCTGGCTTTATATAAATATTGAAAAGAACTGAACCGAACCAAACCAAACCAAACCAAACTGAACCAAGTGGAGCTGAACCAAGCCAAACTGAACAAGCAGCAAACTTGAGTTTGGATCTCCCTGGTCTAAATCCTATCCTCAAGGCTCTGCACCACAATGGGTCTCCACACGCATGCAAAGCAAGGAAGCAAAGCTGATATGTGCAAGAGATTGAGCAAGCACATTACCATACTGGGAGAACAAACCCAGAGTAATATTTATCACTGAAAGTCTTATGTAACAAATCAGTTTCCCTTTCAGTATGAGCCAACCACATTCCAGAGAACTATGTCCCACCAGCTGTTGGTCCTGCAGATGGCGCCAGGCAGCCACTTCCACACACGTCTTTCCTCCCTAGCAAAAGCACAGCTGGGTGCTACAGGGAAGAGCAAGTAAGGCATGAGAGGAAGGTGGAGGTAGGGATGGTGCCCAGGCCCAAAAGAGCTTAGAACTCCAGAAAGGGAGTTCCTGTTTAAAAGACAAAATTGAAGAAACGCTGCATCGCGAAAAAATCCGGAGTGGTGTGGTGGATGCAACTTTTGAATTGGACTGGGGAGGTCCGCGTTCAGATCCCTGCAGAATCACAAGCTCACTTTAGGCCAGTATTCATGCTCTTCAGTCTATTTTTTACAGGGTTATTCTGAAGCCAAAATGAGAGTAAAGCCATGTGAAACTTCATTTCCTTGAAAGAAGTTTGGAATACCAAACACCGAGGTTAGGTCACAGTGAAAATCTTCCCAGGCCACCCAAACCCCAGGGTCTGGCCATGTTGTCATCCTACCAAACTGTCTCCATCACCCCAGCCTGTCAAGAGCCTCCTTTGCTGCTTTGTAGCTTTGCTGCAGGACCAGATGGGACCTGTTAGCTGGGAGCACATAAAACTCTGAGCTGTGTTTGCCACAAGTCCTATTGTGTTTGCCCCACCATCAGGAGACACCACTTTAGCAGCAGGGAATGACAACTGCTTGTGTTTCCACTGCCAGCTCCAATAAACAAGAGCCTATTTAATGCAGCAGAAGACAGGGGTGGTCAGGAGCCCAATCCAGAAATAACACCTTTGGAGCTTCACACCTCTGCTAATATAATGCCAATAAGATGCATAACATCTTTGGAGAGGTTAATCGGGGGGGGAAATAAACTGGCACCAATAAAATACTGATCCCCACCCCCCAGCCCAGGTACCCTTTGAGTAGGCTCCCTATGAGAAGCTACCACCCCACAGCACAGTTTACAGCATGTAGAGCCCTGGAATCATGCTCTATTAACATTCTCAGAGTGACATTTGGGGGATATATTGGTTGCGTGGTGATTTTCTCAGATGATTAAGATTCGTCCTTAGGAGGTATGCTGGCATGGAGCCAGGGCCTCCTTTATGCAGACTGGTCCCCTGAGCCATAGTCTGCCTTGATTCTTTCAGCTTGCTGTCAGACAGTCCAAATCTAGGGGCAACCTCAATGTTCTCTGTGTGTGTGTGTGTGTGTGTGTGTGTGTGTGTGTGTATCTGTGTGCACGTGTGTTCATGCACGTGTTTGTGTGTATGCATGTGAGTGCTGGATATATCATTCCCATTAGAAACCAATAAACAGGCAGTAATTGTAAGGGCTCATAAAAGGCTTAAGTACTTTGGAGATGTAAAGTAAACAGAACTGAGCTGAAGGTACACAATGGCTAGGAAGTCAGCTGCTTATTTAGACTAGTTCTTGCTGCACTAAGCGAATCCTCCTTTGACTCAGTTTAAATATGTAAAGCACCACTTTCTGTGTTACAGTTTAAAGATGCACGTTTGCGCAGCCTGCTACAAGACGTTCTTGTGGCTGCATCTTGGAAAGCTAATAAAAATAAAAGGCTTCACAAAGTGCAGATTTGCAACAGGAGTCCTGGAGTTCACATACCAGCTTCAATGATTATATGCCATATTTGTATATGAACCTTCCTGTAGGCAACCATGGCTGAGTGTCTGTTAAGATAGTTAGCAAATGACAACATACGCTGTTCCTGTACCATCTGATGCTTGGGGTTCACCAATCATCTACAGAGAAATGCACAAAACTGGCATCCTCATTTGATGAATAGCTCCTCTGAGGTAAGTTCAGGATTAGGATTTAGCATTTGGTGGGGAGGGAAGTATAGTATTTAAGGAAAAGGCCTACAGCTCCCTGCATAGCCCGGACAGCAAAGCTAAACCTACATAGCTTTCCATCCTTAAATTTTCAAACCTAGAAATACACTGATTGTAGAATTCATGGGCAAGCTCACCAAACAGAATGTATGTGACAATGAGTGAGCTGGTGGGGGTCTTAGTTTAACTTGAGATGAACTTTAAGGTGGTCTGCCCCATGTTCAGCCTCCAGCTCCAACACACAATTCATATATTAATGTATAATTTATTTATTATTAGCATATGTATGTCTCCTGTTTTGTTCAGCAGGTTTTGAGTTAGTGAACAACCAGTTAAAGCCATTATAAACAAGAACTGCACAACATTAAAGCAGCTGCATAATTTAAAAGGCTACAGCACACACACACACACACACACACACACACACACACACACCC
Organism: Varanus komodoensis; assembly: GCF_004798865.1. Classification (NCBI taxonomy): domain Eukaryota; kingdom Metazoa; phylum Chordata; class Lepidosauria; order Squamata; family Varanidae; genus Varanus; species Varanus komodoensis. The sequence continues at coordinate 135,029,078 of NW_025335268.1, forward strand.
TTTCTAAAAAATGATGGAGTGGGGCCCAATCATAGTTTTTGAGGGATCAAATACTGCTGCAGGGGATCAACACAGGGGATCAACAGAGGCCGTTCCCTGCAGATCTCGACACCTGGGCTGGTTCATAATGCACTTGGTGCCCCTTAGAGAGCCAGGTCCAAAGCAACTGAGGGCTTTAAAGCTTAAAACCAACTTCTGGAACTGAGCCCAGAAGTGACTGACAACTAGTGCAGGTCTTTCAAGACAGGTGCATTATGGTCCTAATACCAAGTACCACTTAGCAGACTAGCTGCTAGATTTTGCACCATCTGAAGCTTGGACACTCTTCAGGGGTAATTCCACATGGAGCCCATTGCAGTGGTCTAAACAGTTCGAAATTTCCAACTCCTGCTCCTCACCTGCTTTCCCCCAACTAGACAAAGCAAGGTACCCCTGGTGAAGCTGCTGCCACACCAAAGAACTCATCACAAATATGCATCTCAGGAATGACTGTGTGTAAGAGAAAGAAAACAGCAATAAAGATGCTATCCAGTGCATTTTTTTTAGTGGGGGCAGGGAGCTGTTTTAGTTTAGTTCTTCCAACCACACTTGAGTGCCAATTCTCTCCCCAGTCTTACTCCACTTTTGATGCATATGCATGTTATGAGCCTAGTAGTGGAAGTGTCTGCCTATATCTCATGTTCCACTGTATGAAATTGCTCCTGCTCTCTCTCCCTCATTTTCTCATTCTCTCTCTCTCCCTCCCCCTCTCCACACCCACACACATATAACCATCCATCCATCCATCCATCCATATATATATATATATATCCATATCCTAAAATTGCCCTTTATTTTTCTCATATATTCCAAATTTCACCGAAACAAAGCAAAATGAAAAAAAAACCTTGAAATTAACAAATGCTGACATATAAATATCCAAATGAGAGCATAAAAACAGATGCATTGGTTATGCATAAGCTTCAAGAAAGGCAGCCCAGATATCCATTTATATTCATTCAATGTGTTGCCTTTATGTCATGCTCAAAATTATGAAAAGTGTTGTTAAGTCTTTAGTTCATTCTGTTAATAGGAGATGAGCTGGTATCTTTCCAGTTCTGCAGTATTAGTCTTTTATCTGTCAAAAAAGTACTAAAAATCTATTTACAAGATTTAATTTCCAAGAAACAGGTAATTTTAAAATATATGTACGTACATCATACAATTTCAAAGATCATTCTAATACCAAGGTTATCCATATTATAACTTCCACCCAAATCATAGCAACTGCTGGACATTGCCAGAACCTCCACCTTGGCAGTATTTTAATTAATTGAAACTTCAATGCTGAGATATTAGGCAAGCTTACAAACAATGAAGCACAATTTATTCAAGGGTCCCCATTATTTTATATGAGAGAGATTATAATGACCTTGCATCTTTCCCTTGAAATCAATGAAACTTAAAAAGTCTTTCCAACAACTGGATCCTGACCTAACTTTTTTCCAAAGTAAATATTTCTGAATGGAAAAACTCAGCCTCCTTTGGTCTTTCAGTGCATCTACCTCTCTGAATTATATCCAGTATGGAAATTAGAGACAAGTCAAGTTTCCCAGGGAAAAATTTGATACCACCACCAGCAGTGCCTGCCTGCCCACACCTATCATCATCATCATCATCATCATCATCATCATCATCATCATCATCATCTCAATACTGCTCATAGTCAAAGCTGTCTTGCTGGTTCACAACATTAAATCACCCATCTAGTCACCCACCCATCCATTATGAAAGGGCCCTTGAAAGGAAGAGTCAGGGGAGAGCTGATAACTCTGATTTTACTTTAGCATTTGTTCTGGTTTATATTAGACTGATGCACCATCATCAAAGCATGTGGAAGCCACTTGCTGTATATGGGAAAGGTTTGCTCCCACCATAAAACATTACAACAGCTGTAGAGAAGAAAAATGGCTCCTTGTATAGTGCGCCGATCCAGATGTCACCACCTCGGCATTAAGACCTTCCCTGCTCTTTTAGCCAGTAGACTGAGTTTTTCCATGTGGATTTATTTGGAAGAGTTATTTGTAGATTGCATTGAACTGAACTCCCTTTCATCCTGCTAACAGCTTCATTGATGTTTACAGCTGTCGGGGCATCACGGTTATTTCAGTATGGGGGAGGGGGAGGACCAGGGATTTACACTGAATCACTTCACTAAATATAAACTCCCCAGATCATCACAGTCTGTGTTAGGACACACAGAGGAACAGTGGATTTTTAGTAATATCTATGGATACTGAAGCACATCTTACTAAATTGAGCATGAATGACTAGGGACAGATATCATGCTAAGAGATGGATGGCTCAGTTGTGCTTGATGCCAATGATGTACAGTACATGAGTTTGATTGCTCATAGGGTTTATCTCACCAGACAATGAAATATACCTTGAAGCTCGTCCTCATCCTCCTTGGTGTACCATTCCCTTCAGATACAGGACTGTCCTAGTCTAAAATTTGACTTTAGCTGGAGGACTCCAATTCTCACAGGAGACCCAAACAGCCCAGCAACTAAGGAATCATCCTCCAGTTAGCAGGCTTTAGCTGTCTCCACCACTGTTCCTCGTGGAAGAGGTACCTTTCAAGATGACAGTATGGCTTTCTTTTGTCATTGGCTTTCTGCACTGACATACTATCTGCATAACAAATGTGGCAGCAGCAGTACCAGTCTTGCTGCTTGTCCAGATTCGAGCCAGGAACATGGCACCTGAGATGTCAGGCAGAGATTTGCATGGTGCAAGCAAGAGTAATACTGTAGCCAGATTAAATATGCATGATAAGCTTTTCAGAATGGAAACTGCAGGCACAGACTGACACACAGACACAAAACCATGTGGATGCTTTTGGGGTGAATTTTAATTTGGGGTCTTTGAGTTCGAATGTGACAGTATCAGAAGCAGTAAGTGCCAGAATGATCTCCATCACTGTCCAATTAGCTGCCCCACAGGGATCACCTCAGATGATCTCAGTAATTAGCCAAAAGGAAAACAGACACAATTTGTAAACACCGAGGTCTCAGCATTGAAGGAACAGATCTGACACGAAGCCTGAAGCTGTGGTCCCTAAAAACAATAAACAGCTGGAGAGGCTGACAGATATGGAAAGAAACAGAACACAAAATAAGGAAAGGAGTAGACCAGAGGAAGTGGTTCAGGGAAATGGCAAACAAACAACCTTCAAATGGAATTGTTCCTTTCCACTGCAGACAGCATTTCAGCCCTGGATTGTATTCTCAATTTCTAAGGGCAAGTGCTAAGTACATCCTAAGGCAGTGAAAGATCTGGTGCAGGGATGCAGGAGATTATTATGAGGAACAGAATACTGAGAGTAAAGCATGGATAGGAGTTGATATCTGGTGTCTGGCCACTGGCAGCAGGTCTTCAAAGAAAACTTCTCCCTATTTCTTATTTTCCTTGGAGACCTTAGCACCAAGGACCAATGTAATTATTTCATTCATTTCTTTATTTACTATGTTTTTATTCTGCTCTTCAGAAAATTATTGTCTCCCCAGAGAGCTCTCCATGAGAAAAATAGAGACAGACCTTAACCTTTGCCTTATGAACTAAAAAAAGGAAACATACAAGGGAAGGGGAATAGAAGGAAACTGCAAAGGAAGGAGATCAATTCTTCAAGACCAAAACAAGGTGGTAAGCCAGCATTTTTTTTATGTATTTATTATTTAGAACACTTATATGCCGCTCCATTCGCAAAAGCCTCGGGGCAGCTTCCAATACAAATAAATAACTATACAAAAACATTAAAAATCTGGAGACATCCCGGCATAAATATAAAAACAATAAATATATTAACAATTAAAATAACATTTAAATAAAAAAGGTTTTGGCCTGGTGCCGAAAAACAAATAACAACGGTGCCAGATGGACCTCTCTGGGGAGCGCATTCCATAAGTGGGAATAACTGCAGGGTGACCTTTTCTTGCTGATGTTCTTGCTTGTATGAGGCTCTTGTTCCTTAGGCTAATGGATGGAACTAGAGTGTTCTTTCCACTAAACTTTGAAGTCTTAGGGCAACTGTCAGATGGAGCTGAGTCTTCTTCCTGGCAGGGAAGAGCAAACAACCTGCCTGCAGTGGCTTCTCCTCTGGCTGATGGATGAGCCAGTTTGTTCATGCCCTGCCTTAGCTTGATGCCATTTGTGGGAAGCAGGTGCTATAGCCTCCAGTGGTCCTAGGTCCCCTGTGCTGATGGCAGAAGCCACAGTGGGCCTCCATTTTGCTCTCCAGTCTCAGGTCAACTCAGCATCAATTGCACAGAGGAGAAGGAAAGGAAACAGAAACTCTTTGCTTTGGTTCACACAATGGAACATGGAAATAACAATCACATTCTGCAGGGCCAAAGACTTTTGCCCTGTACTCTGTGCCACTCTCCTCAAACCCACCACCGCAGAGAAGGCATCCAACTGTGTGAACTTGCTCTTGTCTTGTAAAGGTTGTGCCTATCCATTGTCCCTGATGCTACTCTTGGAATAAAAAGACAAAAATACACCTTCACTGTAGATACGAGTCACACACACATCTAACAAAGTCCGTGTGGTTGTTTCCCTTTGACATCACTGCTGTACTGGTGGACCAGCAAGTGCCAGGCAGAAAAACTGTTATCTGTTGTGGGCAGCTGTAAGACAGCTGCCAGGATAACAATCTCCATTCCACTAACAGATCATCACTCAAGGGCATTACCAGTAAAGTCTCCCATTCCTGCTCCTCAATCTGTGAGTCATTCTACACATTTTGCAAAATCAAAGACAGGGAGTTCTTGGCATGGAGGACCCTTTAAGAGATGAATCTCCTTTCTCATGTGCCATCACAAATGGCATTCTGTCATTTTATCCTAAGTAACAGACCAAACAGATCCGTGCCTGCAAAAGGAAGGAGTTAACCTTAAATATTGTAGTCTTTCAGTTTCTATTCTATTTTAGATCTGTCATTGTATTCTAATCTTTGCATTGCTACTAGGTTTTACTTTGGTTTTTATTGCTGTTTTATGGTGTAGTTTTAAACTTTTATAGTGTAACTTACGTTGCATTTTATGGTTTTATTGTGGCGAACCGTCCAGAGAACAAGCAGGTTGCAGTGGTGAAGAGGAGAAGCAAAACAAGGAGACTCCTGACTGTGGCCTCCTGCTGGGCCCTCAGTGGCTGCCCAGCTTGCAAACCAGAGAGCTGAATCATTCCTGCTCAATATATGTGTGTGTGCTTTCTCAGCAACTGGCCCTCCATCCAGATGTTGAACTGCAAATGCCATCAGATGTGGTCAGCATATCCAATGGTGCTGGATAGCAGGAATTGCAACATCTGGAAGGACACAAATAGCCACACTCTGCCATAGATGGCATTCAACGTGCAGTTGCCTTCCTAGGCGGTATAATACAGATCTGAATTATTGTAGCATGCTGCATATATTATTCCAAGCAATCATTTCTTTAAAGGATCTGACAATAATATCCCTAGACTTGCTTTCTTTTCAGGTCAGTTACCCACAACAGTGAAAATGTGGTTTTCTCATCGGGAGCAGAAAATCACAGTTATTTGTGGTATCCCTACATACTTCTGAAAACATGGGTTTGGTAGATTGCAGCATATTTTTCAGGATGGGGTGGAATATCTGGTGCTTTCCAGCTGAAATCAAGATAACCAGAGGGGATGTTTATTTGCAGAGGCATTCATGTGGAATTAGGTAGTGGACTGCCTCTTCAGCTACACCCAGTTGACTGCTGTTTGCACTCTTTCTGGAAACCCAAATCGAGACTGAGAAGAGCAATTAGGAGAGCTTCATTTGTTTGTTTGCTTGTTCAATTTTGGAATGGAATTTCTAGTTAGCTAGTAAGTTGCAATGTAGTGTGCATAACATCATTCAACCTTACCCAACCCAGTGCTCTCCAGATACGTTGAACCTGCAGACTGCAACTCCCATCATTCCCAGCTAGCTTGGCCATTGGGAATGATGGGAATTGCAGCTCAATGCATCCAGAAGGCACCAGCTTGTGGAAGGATGATTGAGCTGACCTTCGATAGTTGAAATCTGGGTTCAAAGGCTCATTGCCCTGAATTACAGAATGTATGGGATAAAACTACAATAACATAATAATGAGGTGGAGAAACATCCTAGTGGGTTACATAAGCTCTGCATTTGAGCTTCTGAAAAAGTTGCAAGCTCTTTTTGGGCATCAATAGTACAGCTACATGTGACCACAACACACAAAAAATCTAGGTGTATGAAATGAAGGCTGGAGAATTCATGCAACCAACAGAAGCTTCAACTATGAGCATGCCTCAGCAGCAATACCCACTTCTGGATGTTGCTGTTGGCAAACATGGAATTAAATACAAAATGATGCCACACGCATTGCATGCAAAAGACCTGAGTTTTCAATCCTTGGCATCGCCAGGTAAAGTGGGAGAGGGGGCTCAGAATCCATGTAGCCCTGGAAAGCCACTGTCAGTCAGTGTTGGCAATACTGGGCTAGATGGGCCAAGGACCTGCCTTGGGCTTTGAAAAAATCCCCAGAGCCATGCTGTGCCTGTGGGTTTTGAAACAGATATTCCACTTGACTCCTTCAGGAATCCTGAAGCACCCTGCCATGCAGAGCCGACATGGTGAAGGCAGTTGGATTAGATGATCTCAGAAGTCCCTTCCAACTCGATGATCCTATGATTGGCTGCCTTGGCTTACCACAAACTGCCTGAACTGAAAAACAAAAGAGTTGAAATATGTGAATGTATGTTTTCAATTAACCAATGGCGTCTCTTTCCTGGTTCTTGTTCTATGTTAAAATAGAACTTCATTTTTCCAAGTGTCTTTTCCTGTTAACCATGGATATTATCATGATGTGTTCTGCCCTTATTAATTCCTATATCTCCTTTTATATCAACCATCCCTTCTAGGCAGTTGGTTGGATACAGACTTCCCCAATGCTCCTCTACACAATAGTCCCACCAGCCAACTGAAAATGTTACATGAACTGTCAGGAGACCCTCCTGAATGGCATGGATTGCAGCCTGGAAGAAAGGGGGATCCATAATTAAGCATGAATGGAGCTCCATTCACACCACATGAGTCTGCCCAGTTTTGAGGGATTCATCTTTACTCCCGTCAACCTCCACCACAGTCTGCCCCATTCCACAATGTCTTCTACCTACTCTTTGTGTAGCTTTTTCAAGAGGCTGGTGTGATTATTGTGGGGATAAGAGGCCAGATTCTGCCAGCCCAGCTGCACGTACCTAAATTTGGACCCGACTAAATTCTGCATTTATACATTTATTTTATTTATTTAGCTGTTCTCCCACACTTTTCAGATCCAACTTCAAATGTAGCATCCAGGTTAGGTTATAGTGCATAAGTATGAATGCAAACACATTATGCTTCTCTACAATTAGCTGCAAGTTGGTGGGCTGTTTGTCTTACAGTCTGTGTGCCGTGTAGGTAAGTGGGCTCATGTTGCATTGGAAGGACTGTATAGTTATGTATGCTACTTAAACTTTTTTTCTATGGTGCTTTTTGACCAAAGGTGCTATGGTGCTTTTTCTTCCAACCACCTTCCTGAGTTTTGTCCAAGTGCAAAGCCTGACTGTGAATTAAAAAGCATACGTGTAACATCTCTTGCTTCCAGAAAACAAAGATACATGTCCAAGGAGAGGATAGGAGAGGAGAGGAGAGGAGAGGAGAGGAGAGGAGAGGAGAGGAATCAAAGTTGTGTCTCTAATGCCACAAGGAAGATGGCTTTTGTTTTTTGTTTTTTTTTCTAAAAGAATTCCATTATGAGGAAAATGCAGAGCTCTTATCCATAAAATTAGCCAAATAATAAGGATTTACAGCTATGGATTGCTCTGCCCAGACTGTTGAAAGATAAGCCCCACTCCCCTCTGCCCTTTTGAAGAATGGTACCAATTACACCTACCTTTGATGCTGCTGTCTTCCTTTTTAAAAAGTTGGTGCAAATGAAAGAAGCATCTACCGACTGATTGCATGTGTCCAGCTTCAATGTGTGTTGGACTTGCTCTTGCTACAATTTGATGCCCAAGTCCACATAAGAATGTAAAAAGAAACTCAAAATTGCACAAAATGCTGTACAATCAGACCAACAGTGGCTATCATGCTAAGGCAACTTAATAATCGGCCTTAGCATGATAGCCATACAAAAGTGTGTTGTCTTTGAACCATAGATGGTTGTCAAAATGTTGGTTGTCTTGCTCTTTGCACCAAGCTGTGCTAACAAGCCATGGCTTGCCAGCCATGATCAACCCATGGTTTGCTGAATTGTGAACTGTGAGTTGTTTGCCATGGTTTGTTCTCTTGACAGGGTGCAGCCAACATAATCCGTATTTTAACAAGTTGTGTTTTAGCAATAACCTACATAACCCACATTCAACCCATACTCAGCCCTTGAGTGTGGATTATGGTGTGGTCTGAACCTAGTCAGTCTGCCTGATCCATCATTCTGCTTCCCCCAGTAGCTGTTCAGATAACTCCAGGAAGCCCATAAGTTGGGCATGAAGGCAACAGATCCCAGGCCAGCCCTACAGCTCTTGTTCCAAATGCAGCATCTGCTATTTGGAAGCTTGTTGTCTCTGAACACAGAAGCTTCAATTACCTATCATAGTTAATCACCCTCAATCAATGATGAATTCATCTAAATCCCTTTTAAAGTCACCCAAGCCAGTGACAGAAACTCCATTATAAGTTAAGTACTTGTGAATAAATGCATTCCCTTTTGTCCATCCTGAATCAACAGCCAATCAGTTTCATTCGCTCAGCCCTACTATTATGGGGGAACGAGAAAATGTTCATCTCCCCTACTGCTGCAATCTTGTATGTTTAGTCAAAAAAAGTCTTACAGCTCACAGCATTCCCCAGTCAGCATGCTATGGTTGGTTGAAGCGTGCAATGCTGAGAGTTGTATAACTTTTTTCTTCAGTAAAAATGCACAGGATTGCAGCTGTAGTCATCCTTTTCAGTAAACTTAGCCGATCCATTTTCTCAACTGTAGCACAGGGATCTTGCTCCATTGAGGACGTTACTCCATATTTATTCTATTGGCACCATTTTAGTCAATTTCCAGGGGAATATCAACAATAACACTTCTTTGGAATGTTCCTGTTGCTAGAATCAGCAGAGTCTCCTGAAGTGAATGAAATTGCATTTAGTTAGTTCTGCACCTAGAAAGAAATCAAATGCATTGCTACAAGATAGGGAATGCTTGGCTTAACAATACTGCAAGTGAGAAGGATTGTTGTAGCACATCAGCTGAATATGAGTGATGTAGCTGCAAAAAAGGCAAAATCTATATTAGGCTCATTAATAGACATATCACTTCTATATCACGTGAAGCACTATTTCCCCTCTACTCAACACTGTTTAGGCCTCATCTGGAGTACTGTGTCCAGTTCTGGATACCAGAGTTTAAGAAAGATGCAAAAGAGCTGGAAAGGGCTCAGAAGAGGGCAACAAGGATGATCTGGGGACTGGAAACAAAGCCCTGTGAGGACAGACTGAAAGAACAAGGCATGATTAGCCTCAAGAAAAGAAAACCTATGAGAGATATGATAGTACTGTACAAGAACTTGAAAGGCTGTCACAAAGAGAAAGGACAGGTCCTTTTCTCCATCATCCCAGAGTGCAGGACATGGAATAAGGGGTTCAAGTTACAAGAAGTCAGATTCCAGCTGAATATCAGGAAGAACTTCCTGAAGTTAGAGCATTACAACAATGGAACCAATTACCTAGGAAGGTTGTGGAGTCTCCTACACTAGAGGCATTCAAGATGCAATTTGAAAGCCATCTGGGAGTTTAACTTGGTGTCCCGCACTGAGCAGAGGGTTGGACCTGATGGCCTTCTGGCCCCTTCCAACTCTTCTATTCTATGATTCTATAATCCTCCAAGTTTGTGGGGAGGGGTTAAGGACAGCCTTGCTGGATTGTACCCTAAGCAGATTAAACGTCTGCCCAAATAGGTTGCCAAATTAACACAGGAGGAGCTAGGCCAATCTCCCAGACAAGGAGTTACATTAGCTGGACAGTGACTTGGAGAAGGCTTTTGCCCATGTGGCAGTCAGCCATGCCTCAATAAAAGCAAGATTCAGATGACCAGGCTCATATGGGATAGAGTGAATCCTAGTCTAGTTCCAGGCTATACAACATGCTGAACTGTGCAAGAGGGACTGACTCACATTGGAGCTATGAGCCACCTTAAAATGAATTGCCTCATTAGCATCAGTCCACCTGGAAAAAGCATGTGCAACACCTGACATGCTGTGGAGCACTCTTAGCCAGGTGCACATTCCAGCAGGATGATTTGTATCTAAATAAAATGTGATTTCCTCACTCCTGCAAGTGGCAGCCGTGAAATGTCATAAGGGACATTCACAATACAATGCTACTCAACTGATTAGGAGGACGGCAAAATTGCCTAACACAGGCTGGCATATTTGTCCTTCAGCCTCAGCACTGTCTATTTGTACTGATAGTTCTCTTCTCCACAGTCTTGGGCAGAGGACTTTCTAGAACACTCTTCTGTCCAACCATATCCTATGCTTGGCTGATTTCAAAGAGCCAGAAATCTGGTGAATTAGGTACCTTTGAAAGATCAAAGTAGCCCACACATTCTCTCTCTCTCACTCTCTCTCTCTCTCTCTCTCTCTCTCTCTCTCCTCACTCCCAGAAAGGCATCAAGTGATTTCCTGTCCTAGCAGGCCTGCAATTCAGCATTTCATTGCAGCAGAATTGTGGAGGTCCTTTTTTGTTTTGCTTTCCCCATATAAAAGGTGACAGAGAAGGATAAGAATGCACTCTGTTTATGACTCCATGCCTGGAGTGATCCAGGAGTCTCCCAGAAAAAGGCTCCCTTGGAAATGGGATAATACATGCCCTGATGCTAGGATTAGCTGCCATAGACAGACAGCTGAATCTGACACTCCGACTTTAATAGGATTACTCACTTGGGAACTCCAATCAAATCAAAGCTCACCAGGCTGTAATTCAGTTCAAGGCACCCTCCCTGGGCTGGCTCAGACTCTGAAAACTTCCCCAAACATGCAGTCCCTTTTGATTGAACATGTCATAACAAAGGGGGTTTGCTGCTGACCATTTGGGTTTTATATGCAGGCAGGGAGAAAGAAGAGCATCTTGATCTCTTTTTATGTTCAGAGGGATTAGGGCAGTCTCACTATGCCACATACTACATGAAACAACTCCCCTGCACCTTTGCAAATTAGTTTCTGAATGCCAGGGGGATTAACTGATTGATTGACTGATTCAGAGAAAGAACTAGAGACTGGGCTAAGTATATTTCACTTTGTTGACATCTACTACTAGAAAAGGAAATTATATCCTATCCTATCCTATCCTTACTTATACTATATAAGATAGTAGTCATTGCTCCAAACACTGTGTTTTTCAAACATTCTTTCAACACTCCAAATTATTTTAATTCCCACTTCCCCAATGTCATACCCACTCTTTGTGTTTGACTACAGCTTCCATCATCCACAGAATTATAATCCAATATTTCGAGAAGGTACCTCATTTCATGCAATCTACAGCCTGCCATTTTACTCACTATAACTTCTGTGAATTTTTTTCAATGGTTGACAACACATTTAGCATGATAGTTTTTTCTATTGTATCAAAAGATAGAAAATAACCTAAATATTGTTTTTGCTTTTAAATAAATGGAGAATAGACTGCTGCAGTCCAACTGAATGCAGCATACAGCCAGAGAGTGAGACTTTTTCTGTCATGTGCACATGTGGAAAGCATGGGGCTTCTTGTGACTTTACAAAGGAGTGTTTGCTACATAGACTAGTCTAGAGTAGAATGATGCTGCAGTGAAAGGATTCTGTGATATTTGCTAACATAGGTCATGAGGGGAACTGGTCAAGCTGCACTATTTGTGAGCTAAGAGTGTGCAGGGCAGTTTTTCTTACTGACATTCTCACTGAAGAAACCTGGGGTCCTCCAAAACTAAGAGTGGAAAACTTCCAACTCAAGGGCCGAATTTAGTTTCAGAGATGCTCTTGGCAGCTGCATTCCAGTGGAGCAAAAGGGATGGACCAAAAATGCCATCTGTACCAACACACTGTAGCTTAAAGCTGTTGCTGCCAGTAACTAAGCCTTAGGAGAAACATTTCTACCCTTTGGAATGGGGAGGGGGACCACACAAAAGCTGGGAAGCCACTATACAATCCATGGTCAGGGGAAAGGAGCTGGGGCCAGAGGGAAGGGCCATTGGGCTCCTGGGGAATGCATCAACAAAATGCATCAACAAAAATAACTGTACAAAGATCAAAGTAGTTTTCCTCTAAGATGAACATAAGATGGAAGCCCCTGGTCCTTTTAGAAGGTATTTTTTACCAGATGTTTTCAGATACACGTAAGTCAGTCCTCTGCTCCCATTTTAGCTTGATTGTTCCCAGCTTTGTCCTCCAGTTCAAGTACTACTAGCAGAGAGAGAGAGAGAGAGAGAGAGAGAAAGAGAGAGAGAGAGAGAGAGAGAGAGAGAGAGAGAGAGAGAGAGAGTGTCATAATCTTCGCTGGAATGTACAGCAACAAAGATACTAGAAGCCCCCAAATGTCATGTCTATTCTCAGTTTAATATCTACTAGCTTTGATTGTTTTAAAGTAGGATTAGCCATATTCACAAATTATTGGTCTTTCAATGGCTCTTAGTCATGAATTCTAGATGGAACCAAAGCCAAGGTCCAGAGCCCCAAGATTAGCACCTGCAAAGCTGCAGGAGATGAGGGCATCAGTGTGTACAAACAGAAGGCAGAAAGCACGTTGAATATATTTTAAAATATCATGTCTCTTTGTAAATATATGGATACAGATCTGTACACAGTTTTTCCATTACATACTGCAGATGTGTCACACTGCATAGGCTAAGGAAATGATTATAATTTTATTACCCTCTGCTTTGTACTCATAATTACTATTATAGTTTTATTTGATATACCTTAAAAGACACCCACGCTATCAAAATAAGTTCCAGAAGAAGAGGGCAGGTATAAAAATACACAATGGAGGACAGGTTATAGTTCTTTGGGGAAATGTTCCTAGTCACATCTCCAAAAAAAGCTTGAAGCTGTAGATAACACGCCAGTGTTATCCAAATACTGTGCTTCAGTGAGGCAGTCAAGAGGGCATTCCTGGTTGACCACAGAGTTAGCTTTCGGGAATGAGACCTGTACTAAAGTTTTGGAGCTCAGGTCTTTGAAAGACCTTATAGCTCACAACAAGCAGATAGAATTCTCACCAACATGTGGGTGGGTGATGCAGCATGGGACATGCAAAGCTGCTTCTGTTGGAAGAAATTTCAATAGGGCATTGTGGAGCCTTCCTCCCTCTTGATGGCTTTGTCCATTGTACCTGGCTATGGCCTTCTCCAAGTCAGGGACCTTTAAGGCCTTAATGTCTTCAGGACAGTGTAATCCAGAACATGGTCCTCTGAGATTTCCAGTTCAACAGTAATTCACACTTCCTTCAAATCTCCACAGCAACTCATGTTATCTAAGTCCCCCACTCTTTGCACTTCAACACCAGTGTTTATCAGAACAAATAGTTAAGATCTTGGCATGGAGAGGCTGAAAACATAACACATGTTGCCTTGATTACCCCTTAGATCTCAGGAGCAGGGACTGCCAACTGGAAAAGTGATTGGTTCACTCTGAGCAGGAGTTCATTATCTAACAGTGCACTGGATGACTTATAAACATACTCCAGCTGCTCCAGTCTTGCAGGATGCCTGGTTCCAATGCAAAAAAATAAAAATGTATGTAGGTGAAACTGAGCAGATTATCATGAACCATGAGGTTTTTAATGTTTACTCCTGCTATTGCATACAAATACGAGCTGTTCTGTTCTTGCTTAAAAGAAGGCATCCAATAACTATTGAAAACCTATAAAGTTCTAAAATGGTCATAAAGATCTCCAATAGTTACTTAATATTTACTCATCTATATTTATTCTTAAACTGGCAGATCCACTGAATTTTTCCATTGCACTGTGAATCCGTCAAAAACCAGCTCTTTAAGTTTTGCTTAGAATTTTTTGAATCTATCTCCCCTGAACATATATATCCCCAAGCATAAACATCTAAACTTGAAAAGTTTCTAGTATTCTTAACATTGAAGGTTCTTGTTTATACTGTCTTTTTATTGTAGAGCAGCCTGAAATCATATGATGGAATGGCAAAAGGTAGATAGATAGATAGATAGATAGATAGATAGATAGATAGATAGATAGATAGATAATCACTGTATCTGAACAGATTGTTTCACCCAACTGAAATAGAGTCTCACTGCTGGCCCCATCCCTTCCCTCTTGTCATTCTGGATAAAATTAAATCCCACTAGCTTCTATAATCCTTTGATGAGAAGCCAACAATGCTAAAGGACAGTTTAGATTTGAGATTTAAGCATGGTCAAGTTAATCTTAGTGGAATAAACTGAGATTGAAATAAAAGGACCCATGATGTATAGTATCAAGACAACCCCTTTTTGCATGTTCACAGAATTTGTGCACGCATGGAGGTGGTGGGGAGAGTGACAGGATCCCACCACTGTTTTCAACCTCCATAGATTCAGCTGAAGGTCAGAATAGAATCTATGCTGAAATCTATGCATTAATGACTGTAAGCGCATAGACCTGTTTCTGTATGATTGAGAACATTTAGATTCTGTTCTGCTTCAGAGGCATTTGCTGAAGTCAGGGATAGGGACACCAGGTGAGATCCCAACTTCCTCAATATGTATGGTGAATATGGGATGTTTATGGAAATTATGTACCTGAGATATACTTAATTGAGATGTAGCTATTTAATATAGATTCCTTTTTCTTTTTTTGTAAAGAATATCAACATAACTAATCAACAGTAAGTGGGAGACACAGGTATGTGGCTCAGAATTCAAAGCAGTTTGCCTATAAAATCAGGCTCGCTTCTTATCCAGTGGCAGACTTTCCTGATCTGGCGCTCTCCAGTCAGACATGGGGGACCAGCATTGCAAGTTAGGGCATGGGTTGTGGGAACTGTGATCCAGCACATATATCTGTAGGCATCTGGTGGGGGAGAGCTTTCCTGTGGATACAAAATGTAGCTGCAGTTCTGCTTTGCTTTTATGTATTATACTGCTTTTACAAAGTAAAGAAAAGCAACAGTTTATTAAACCTGTTTGATTCCTAAGAAGATTGTCCTGGACTAGTTCTTGAAAGAGGCATGTGACGGTATCCGAGGGGCTCACACAAACTGTTCTTTAGGGAAGTGATTCTGTACCTAAAGAAGTTCAGGAGCCAGCCATGAGCCTAAAGGATAATTCTATAATCCGCTTGTATCAAACCACAACTCCTCATCCCCATCTAAAGCAAATGTTTACCATAAAGTCTTTGCCTGATCAATCTCACACATCCCACCACATAAAGGCCACTGCCCACTGTGAAAGGACAGACCTACCACATTATGCTCAGCCCTGGATTATTTTCTAGCCAGCCTTCTTTGCAATTAAACAAGAACTGCCAGAGTCCAATGAGTGCTGCAATTCCAGCTTGCTCTCCCGCCTGCTGTCAAGAAAGGCTTTGTAAAGCTGCAAAATCATTGTGCTACATTCCAGCCATTGCTATGGCATCACACTGGGATGCTCTCACTTTAAGAATCAGAAAATAAATCCATTTGGGAGTTTGTTATCCAAACCCTTGAATATAATTCCTTATTTTGTGATGGTCTCTCAGATATCATTAAAGTGAGGCCCTGGGATGCATTAGACTAATGACCTAGCATCTAAAAAGTTATCCTCTGCATAAAAAAGAGAATCAATGAGACAAGAGATAAACCGAAGAATCTCACTGTTTTCAATAAAGATGTGGCACAAGATTATGGCAAAAGTCAACTTATTTGTGGCATGACAGCATGAACCATACTGAAAATTCTCAAGAAGACTTGTGAGAATCAGCAAAAATGGAGCTCACAGAAGTTCTCCAGATTCTATCTTGATGCTTGTTCCAGTTCAAACCCATAACAGATTCTGTGTGTGTTGGGTGGGAGTGGGGGCTTTCTGCATGAAAAACTGTGCATATTTTCCAAATGTGCACATCAGTTGCATGCATTTTTGAATTCACAGAGTCTTGTCTCATTGATTAAAGTATATCTGTGCACATTTTTAAAAGTACACATTTTGATCAGTCTGTTTGTATCTCGTTTTGATTTCTGCAGCAATTAGCTGTAGAAATCCATTGCTGGCTTGCTGGGCCTGTCACAACTTCACTAGAGTCCTTTTTGCGAGGTCATTTCAGGGTGACCCAAGATGGCCTACATGGCCGCTGTAGTGGTCGTGTGGCACAAGGCTACGCCATGCTTCACCCGGTCCTAGTGATCCCTTACTTTGCCTTGATATATCACATAACAATGGTTGACAGCACCAGAAGTGCAAGAGCCAGGACGCTGTATCTCCTTCAACGCCTGAAGTGCTAAGGAAGAGAAGGAGAAGGAGAAGGAGAAGGAGAAGGAGAAGGAGACAACGATGATGACAATGACACATTTTGATGCTTACTGGAGCACACAATACATGGAGGGGTGTCCATTAATTTATTTTATTTATTTATTTTTTCAATTTATATCCTGCCTTTTTCCTACAAAGGACTCAAGGCAGCTTACATCATTCTCCTCTTCCATCTTATCCCCACAACAACAACCCTGTGAGGTAGGTTGGGCTGAGAGTCTGTGACTGGCCCAAAGTTGACTCCATGGCGAAGCGGGGACTAGAACCCAGATCCTCTGAGTCCCAGTCCCATGCTCTTAACCACTACACCACACTGGCTTTCCATTCCAAGCTCAGTAATGTAAATTTCAACCACAGATTGCATCCAAGTTCCACCCAGAAGTTATGAAGTCTTTATTTGCTTAATCATTTTAACATGTGTAACCCTACCACAATTTTGGTCAAGCTGAGAATCTGAGATGATGGAAGCAAAGGAGTTTATCTCAAGACAAGATTCCCCACATGGGCAGGTAGTTCCTAAGAATAATCAAGATGTTCAGGTGGGGACCTGGAGCAGGGGAGTTTCTCAGACACAGACCAGGCAGCCCCAGCTCTTGCTCCCATGATGTGGCATCAACAGAGGATCAGCATGCAAAGGGGAGGTGTGCTCACGTTAGACTGCCCCTTCCAAAGGCATGAGGCCCAGACACACTCATAAGGAGAATTCTGGAAGGTGATTACTCAGTTGGGTTCAACAAACTGCTCTGCGCATGCTCAGAGATTCATTCTGGGTGTTTTATGCTTTTGAGTCAATGAAGAACACTTTATACGAAAAACTGCCTGTTGCTTTTGAATGTACAAAGGAAGAACCTTGACTCCTGACACTGTCACCAAGAGGAAGGACAGGATTTCCTCTAGATCATCCCAGAATGCAGGACACAGAACAGGCTCAAGTTACAGAAAGCCAGATTTTCAGCTAGGGGAAAAAAATTCTGACTGTTAAAGCAGCTTGACAATGGAACTAATGACCTAGGGAGGTTGTGGACTAGAGGCCTTCAAGATGCAGCTTGACAGCCATCTGAGAGGGTTGGTTTAACTTGGAGTCCTGAACTGAGCAGGGGGCTGGACCTGATGGCCTTCTTGACCCCTTCCAATATTCTATTATTCTATGATTCCCTTTAAAAAAGGTAAAATGTTAAAGGTAATTATATTAAGCCAATACACTACCATCTACACTCGCTGTCAGTCCAGGTCTGATTCAAAGTGATGGCATTAACACTGTTAGCCTTAAATGGCTTGGGCCATATTACCTGGGGGATTATCTTCTCCCCAACACACCTGCCTGGACCCTAAGATGATCCTCTGCAGTTCTTCTCTGGGAACCCTGCCAAAGGAAGTGAAATGGATTCTTACTAAGAAAAGGGCCTTTTCTGCTGTGGCATCTAACTTGTACAATAAATTTCCCAGAGTGGTTTGCATGGCGCCTACATTGTACTGTCTATGACATCAGGTAAAGATTGTCTCATTTTTCAAAGAAATTGAGCCTTTCAATTGATTTAATTTAAATCTTTGTACTATGGCCAGGTTTTACTTTGGCTTTTATTTCTATCTTACCTTTTACTATCTATCTTATACAGTGGTTTTAAGCATTTATATTTTATGTTATGGTTTTACTTGTTTAAAGTACCCAGAGAGCTTCTGTTGGCACTTCAGAATGTATTCAATAAATATATTGCCCTACACCTTTCCTGCAAATTTGCAGATTCCTTACCTGGAGGCCAGGAGAACCCTCCCTGTGGCATGTTAAATTTTCACACAAATTTCCAAAAGTCAAGGGTAGGAAGGACAAGTGAATCACTTTCCCCACCACTCACTCCCCACAAAAAGGGTGAGGCTTCCTCTTCCATAGAAACTGCTGTACCTATCCTGACATTTTGCAGAATGGAACTTCTAGGCTGAATGCTACTTCTAGGCTACCCAGCATTTCCAAAACAGTAGTCCGCAAGCAACATAGAGAGTGAAGCACATATACTTCAGGATATTCTAAACATGTAAAGGCTTTTCCTGCATGAAAATCCCTGTCCATTCTTTTCATTCCACTTCATCAGGTAACTGGAATCCACCAAGGTCACATGCTATACTGTCATTTACACAAAAGTCATCCTGACAACTTGTGCTTCCAGAAAATTGTCAGAAAGTGATTAGTCTAAAAAGTTTCTAGATTTCAGTCTCCTCTCCCTGCTGTTTTTTGGTCTATAAATCAAAACATGTCTTGGATGCTCTACAAATATCCATAAGAATTGTTTTATGGTTCCTTTTAGACTCTAAACAAAGAAGCCAAAAAGGAGTAAGTACAGATCATCTTGGCCTATTTTCAAAGCTAAGATTCTGAACTAAAGTCTCCCAAAAAAAAAAAGGGAACTGAAATCCATTCAGGGATTTTGTTTGTTTTGTTTTTAACTTTATGGACCCAATTGTTGTTTCGGAGAGAAAACTAGTTTAAACATTGTTATTCAAATTATCTTCCATGGTCTCAGAAAGATTAAACCTTAAATTTCCTGTACTTCATCCTGTAAATTTCCTGTCATACTTCATGCTGATTGAAACTTCCTCAAGGAGACATTGAATCCAATACATATTATATGCAGCCTTTTTTTTGCTAAGGCACTTCCGTCTGAGGTAACAAAATGACCCCAAAAACAACTAATGCTAGTTTTGATGGAGGCTGATTAAACTGGGTGGCCTTCATCCCCTGAAAGAAGGCAACTATCCCTACAAATTTCACCCCATTCTGCCAAGAAATAAAAATACTATCAGCAGTTTCCTTTAAAAAAATACCCTCAGAATATAGTCATGTAACACAGATCCCCCTGTGCCTATTTTTCTCATATATGGTTTGTGTAATCATCTCATAAGGAACTATTTGCAAGAGATATTTGCAAATGTGTAATAATTGCTCATTTACACAATTCAAAGCATATCTTGTCTTTGCTTGATTGTTTAGCTTCCAAGATTGGACACTTGCCTACAGATGGAGAAATTTAGGAGCTTAGTCTCTGTCCTTAGCTCTTAGTGTGTTACGTTCCAAATTAAGCTGTTAATAAACAGTGCATTTGCATGATAATGGTCATGTCAGGGAATATATTTCATGTCAGGGCACCAGAGCTGATGAGATTATGTGTTATTTCAGCAGAAAATTATTTTCTCTTTTGTGAATGAGTGTCTGGAAAGTTAGAAGTGGTTCAGGCCCACAGCGTAGAGAGGCAAATGTCACATTATCATGGGCAGAATCTTCTGATATCTGGCCATTCTTGGGGGCAGATCCTAACATTCTGAGCCCCAACTTTAAGTACATAGGAGCGGGGAGGAAATTTGGAGTTAAGAGCATTTGATGATTAAATTGTAGGGATTACCTTTGGATTTTTTTATTTATTTATTTTGGCGAGGAAGGAGTTAGCAGTCAGCAACAGACAGTCAAGATGGAATAGCAGTAAGAGTGTTGGACCAGGACTCAGATCTGTGTTCTACTCTCAACTCAGCCATAAAGTTTACTGGAACTCCATGAAGTTTAGACCAATTATGGTTTTTCAGTCTAATACACCCCACAGGGTCACTGTTTTGAGGATAAAATAGAACAGAGAAGAAGCTTGTAAGGTATCTTTGGGACTGAAAAAATGTGGAAGCATTTTCTCACCAGGCCAATATTCTTTGTGAGGGCTTCTGAAGGGTGGCTAATAGATGGCACAAGTAGAATCATAGAATAGTAGAACTGGAAGGGACCTGTAAGTCCATCAAGTCCAACTCCCTGCTCACTGCAGAATCCATTGCAAAGGCTGACAGATGGCTGCATCTTGCATGCCTCCAGCATGAGAAAGACCGCAACTTCCTTAGGTAATTGATTCTATTCTTTTATTTCTCTAGCAGTCAAGAAGCTTCTCCTGATGCCCAGCCAGAATCCGGCTTCTTGCAACATGAGCCCATTATTCTATGACCTACACTTTAGCATGACTGAGAAAAGATCCTGGCCCTTCTCTTTATGATGGTAGCTTAGGACACTATGTTAAAAGTTCAACTGAACTCAGGATATATTATGTCCAATGCATTCCCACAGTCCACAAGAGAGTCTACCCAGTCATAAAACAAGATTAGTCGGGAAGATTTGTTCTTAATAAATCCATACTACCTTCCAGTAATTACTGCACTGTCTTCAAGGTGCTCACAGATTGCCTTCTTTATTATCTGTTTCAGAATTCTCCCAGTGATTGATGACTGTCTGTAGTAGGGTTGCAACAAACCCTAGTGGAAAATCCATCCCTCAAGCATTCATAGACTACTTCTCATGCCTGACTCACCTTTCCAAAAATTCAGATTGTATGTTTGGCTACACACAGTTATCATTCCCTTTGAATAAATGAATTAAATAGCATTAAACTGACTGTAATAGCTAGTCAATCAAAGGAATGGGGAGCAGGACACTTTTTGAACCAGAAGTCAAAATCCGGATATATAATGAGGTCATGATAAGATTCAGAAGCTTCTGATAATGCCACTGTTTCTGACTTATAAAGCTGCAATTTCCTCATTTAAATTTCCCCATTTCACCCTCCAGTGTGATGAATATGCCCACACATTCTCTTTCATTCAATCTATAAGTTGTCCTTTAATAACAGGCTGTCATGGCAGCAACAATGTCTCTAAATATACATGAAGTATACCTTTATGAATAGTGTGTTGTTCAGTTTTGCCCCTGCACATTTTAGATGGGGAGAATGCTGCCTTCATTTAATGCATTCTAGGAAAGCATGGGCATCACCCTACAGGAGATGAATGTAAAAGGAGCTTACATGCAAATGCAAGGACCTGGCCTACTATATCCCTATGAGCCAAGGCACTCCAGATCTTAGAAATGTAGAAACAGTCAGGGGTCTCCTGGGCCATCTAGTCTGACCGCTAGCTTCGGCCAGCTCCACTCATGACATGTCTACCATGTGCATGTCACTTACCATGTGCATATCAGTGATCCTTCTGCAAGAGTATACCTTTTTGGTACACTCAATCAATGTTTGTGGTTCACTGAAAAGTGTGATTGGTCTTCATCCTGTTTGCTCACACTGAAGTCCAAACTCTCCCTACTAACAGAACATGGCATGCACCTTTGCAGAATAACCCTCAAGCTGGTTTGTCCCCACCACCCCAACAGTTGCCGTAGTGTCTGCTTCAAAACAGGAAGGAAAGGAAATATTCTTTGGAAAAGGCATGGCCAGAGCATTGCAACACCATTGAACTGGCTGCATAAATACATGGCCTAAGCAGAGACAAAAGGATAATCCCCTATTATTGGATGAGCAAGCTGAAGCTCCTGGCCCAGAAGTACAATGGAGCTCAGATGTAACGGGGAACTGAATCAGATTCCCAGAAAAGGCTACAGCCAAGATTGTGTCAGCTGCCACCTGGTTTAGCTTCCCTATTCCCTCTAAGTTTAGCTGCAATCGTCACAGTACCTGGTAAGGAAAATGGGTTTTCCTAGGTTGTAGTATAAAAGTACTTTGGATCAGCTTGGTCTTGAATTTGAAATGAAGATCCATTGGCTTCATAAAAAAAAATTTATAATAGAACTGCTATTGTTGGAAGTCATCTTTGCTGGGCTCCTTGTAATATTTTAGATAAATATAGGCAAAACCTAGCTCCTAAGATTCTTTCCGACAGCCCCTGAGGGCTTGTGGGGACATGTGGGCTGGACCTTGGCCGCAAACTGCAGGTGAGCTATACTGCTCTCCTAAAGGAACTGCTAACTTTCCCTACCCTTTGTGGTCAGACTTCTTCTCCGCTATGTGCTTACAAAAGAATGAACCAGCCTTCTTGGGAATGAAACTGGACATCACTGGACATCCAGGGTCACTTCTTTCC
The DNA here is from genome assembly GCF_004798865.1 of Varanus komodoensis. NCBI lineage: Eukaryota > Metazoa > Chordata > Lepidosauria > Squamata > Varanidae > Varanus > Varanus komodoensis. The sequence continues at coordinate 135,051,500 of NW_025335268.1, forward strand.
ACTCAGCTGCAAAGCTCACACTTCATTCTTTTTCACTGGCTACATTCAAAATGCTTCCCCAGTCCCTTTAGCCACCAACCATCCAAAACACTAATGTCTCATTGAGCAAAAATCTTTAGCTATCTTTCCCATCCTCTGAGCAGCTGAGTGCTAAATCATCCTCAAGGTGACTCTCCCTGCCATAACAGATGATACGTTGTTCTGTCTTTCAACTCTACCATGCCAGCCTTCCCCAACTTAGTCTTCTACAGATGTGAAAGACACAACTGCCATCATTCCCAGTCGGCATTGACCAGCCATGCAAGAAGGGATTGATGGAACTGAAGTCCAAAAAGTTTGGACACCAAGATGGTGAAGGCTGTGCCATTCAAAGCAAATATGTACAAAACAGAACTATGTATTTAGTGCAAATGTTTAGCTGTATGAAGGACACAATTTCATAATCTTCACTTTCCTTTGCAAAGTTTAGATATTAGTCATCTATCCACTGCCACTTCCCCACAGCCATAGTTTGATCCAACAAGAAAGACAAAAACTTAATGTTATAAAACCAACACCACATGCCTTATGAGCTCTGCCTTAGAAATATTTGTTTATTTTACTAATACGATATATTATAGTTTAATGTATTAGATTTTAATATGCCTGTTAGCAAATGTTCTCTGGGTGTATTATAAACAGTCACAAGACTAATACAATAGGAAATGGCAAACAGCACAGCATCTGTAGCCACCTGCCTAACTTCCCTTGGTGGGTGCACTCAGAGGTGATCTACCAAAGACAACCTGAGGGTCTCAACAGGTACATATGAGGGAAGACATAGTTTAAGCTACTCTCACCCCAAGCCATTTAGGGCTCTCAAGGTCAATACCAGTGCTTTGGCTCTTCCACCTTTCTGTTCCTCACCCACCATTCAGCATGACTAACAACACTTAAAACCAATAATAACCTTCAACTAAAGAGGAAAATTAAGATACAATGAAAATAGGCAGTTAATCTGCAGACACCTGATAACTTATCCATCCAATAAAACAAACTCCTGCCTAAACAAGGTTTTTCTCATACAGTGAAATGGTGGATATTGCAGCATCCTGAAGCAAAGAAGACTAGAGTCCACATGCAGCAACAAAGAAGTTTGCCTCCACCATAGATGCGACGTAGGAAGGACATTCCCATCAGATCTTTAGGTGCAGACAGGCTAGCTTGGAAACAGAGTTGCCTTCAGGAGCTGACAGGTCCTAAGCGCAAGCACTATTGACTCGGATAAATGAAACTTCCACTGTGCCATTATCACCTGTGATCATTCACCTACTCGTCCCCTTGCAAAGTGACATGTTGGGGTAGCTCTGGTTACTTCAACAAAACATTAACTGCCTTCTGTTGCTACAGAATTCAGCCATCTGTGCAATGTGGCTGATTCTCTCTTCCTTGCACAATTGAAATAATTTTATTTTAAAAACAAAACCTTTAGCTTCATTGCTAAGTCTGCGAGCAAAACAAAGAGTAGCCACAACAGGAGTGGGAACTGCCTCGCCAAACTCCGCAAAATCAAATCACCGTCACCTCCAATGCTGATGGAACGTGGAGAAACTCTGGAGTGACTGACCTCTTAAGAAAACAGAGAGTTTATCCCTTTGAAGTTAATGAATCATGAAAGCATTTGAAAGAGAGACTTGTTTATTTACACACACTGCAGCTCATGTGGAGAAAACAGGCACCCATTTGGTGCATGCCACTAATCTGAGTGAAAGATCAAATGGAGGCAAGCAGAACAGCATGAGGTTGGAAGGGCAAATGTTCTCTCTCCAGCGGCCTCTTCCCATAGAAGTTTGGCCAGAAGTTCTGAGTCATGTTAAGCTTCACTGAAGACAGTTCCTCAGGAATAATTCCAAACAAGTGAAAGTCTGGTTTTAACCACACTGGAGTCAATGGGAGACTTTGCTTTGTCTAGCAAGGGCTAAAGGGCAGACTGCATATAGTTTTCTTTCACTGCCCAGAAAGAGGAAAGGCACCATCAAAATAGAGAACAAAAGAGGGCATCAATTTGCATAGTATTTGCATATGCTAATTTATGCCTATAGATACCAATTTGCAGGTGATTACTAAAATTTAAATAGAAATACATTACATCTCACCATTGTGGGGGAGACTGACTAGGCTGCCAGACTGTCATCAGCTGCTACCTATTGATAAGCAAGTTCAAGGCACCTGCTACCCTCAAGACTTTGTCTTTAAGTCAAACTTGGCCTGGGCAGGCCATCAGATAGAAGAATGCCCTCTGACAGTTCCTCAAATAGACAACTATCCTATTCTGAGGCCTGTCATCCATTCTCTCAATCTTTCTTTTCTTACTTTCCCTCTAGACTAAGTTATCACTTGATCTGTCATATCTGGAGGACATTGTGATCCATCCATTGTGATCCATTTCATTATGGTGTGATCCATGCAGAGACTTGCTTGGGCATACAAACAGTCTCCCATTATTGTATTAATGAGGGGCACATACGTGCCTTGGAACTCAAGCCCATTTATTTAACACTTAGATGGTTTTGAGTGAGAAAAAAATAACACTATTTGAAACTTGGTCAGATGACCCTATTTTGGGCCACACATGGGTCAAATGCTGACTTTACTCATTCTTTTCGCACTGAATATCCAGATAGCCTGTAGTCTGGTTTCTGGTGGCTTTCAATTCTCTAGGTGAAGACACCTCTAACCAAATAGCCTCCATGGCACACTTCTGAGCCCAACAAATCCACTAGCCACATTTAAAGAATACAGTATGAAGGCAAGAAGTTTACCATTTCATGTCCTGCTGACCCAAACAAAAGCCTTGAGTTTTTATCAGACTATCACTAATGGAAGGCAGTCTTTGCTTTTAAGTATAAAATAATATGAACTCCTACCAAAACAACTACAAAATGCAATAACACCATGGATTTGGTTGAATTTGGGTTTTTTCTGCTTGATTGGATTACAAAGGACTCTTCTGAGATTAAGGAGCAATATCTGAAGGGTTAAAGAGGTTCATTATTGGAAGAATATTAGAAGGAAGGAATAGCAAAACAGTTTTGCAGAAACTTCATAGAGAGTTCTCAGAAGACATAATTGCTGTTGGCGTCATAGCAACATTGGTTAGGTTGCATGTGCAATGGACGTTATGGTGTTGAGGGTCAAACGGGTCAGCATAGAAGAAGGAGGGACAGATGGTTAACACCTGTCCCTCTTTCTGGTTATTCCCCCAGCTGGTGGGTTCCAGGTAGACTTGTCAACTGCCCTCCGGGCCTGTCGGTGCTGCTGCTTAATGCCAGGTCGGTCCAAAATAAGGCAACACTCATCCATGATTTGATCATGGACGAGAGGGCCGACCTGGCTTGCATCACAGAGACCTGGGCGGGTGAGGGGGGGATGTTTCCCTCTCACAATTGTGCCCGCCCGGGTACCTGGTCCAGCACCGACCATGCCTGGAGGGGAGGGGAGGGGGGTCACTCTGGTTTATCGAGCTTCTATTTCCCTTATGGGGCTTCCTGTCCTCTCGAGGCCGGGGCTGGAGTGCCTCCACTTGGTGTTGGGTGACCAAGACAGATTGGGGATTCTGTTGGTGTACCATGCACCCTTCTGCCCAACAGAGTCCCTGCCTGAGCTGACGGAGATCGTCTCAGACCTGGTGTTGAAGACTCCCAGGATGTTGGTCCTGGGGGACTTCAATCTCCATGCCGAGATGGTTCTAACCAGGGTGGCTCAGGACTTCATGGCCTCCATGGCAGCCATGGGGCTGTCTCAACATGTCATTGGCCCGACCCATGAATGTGGACACACTCTGGACCTGGTTTTCTCGACAGGGCAGGAAGAGGGTGATCTGAGGGTGAGGAACTTAAGTCTGACGCCCTTGTCATGGTCAGATCACTTCCTCATAAGGTTTGAGCTCAAGAGCGGCCTTTCCCTCTGTAAGGGTGTGGACCCGATTGTGTTGGTGCACCCTCAGAGCCAGATGGATCCTGATGGATTCCTGAAAGCTCTGGGGGATTTTCCGGTTGACAAGGCTGGTGATCCTGTCGATGCCCTGGTTGAACTGTGGAATGAGGCGATGACCAGGGCTATTGACACGATCGCTCCCAAGCATCCTCTCCCACCTGGCAGAGCCCATTCATCTCCTTGGTATACACCTGAATTACGGGCGATGAAGCAGGTTGGGAGACGTCTAGAGCGTAGGTGGAGGAGATCACGGGGTGATTCTGACCGAACACACTTAAGAGCCCACTATCGGGCCTATGCTGTGGCGGTGAGGATGGCGAAGAAGAAATTCTTCTCTGTTTCCATTGCCTCCTCACAATGCCATCCGGCGGAGCTCTTTCGGGTGGTGCAGGGGCTGGTACTTCCAGGCCCAAAGAAAGATCTTGTGCCACCCTCGAAGGCCCACTGTGACGACTTTGCCAAGCATTTCAGGGAGAAAATCGCTCAGATTCTCCACGAGCTTGACTCTACTATTGAATCAGATTCTACTGGGGAGATGCCATCGACGCCATTGAGTCCACAATTAATGCATGAATTTCAGTTGTTGCAGCCTGATGATGTGGACAAGGTGCTTGGACAAGTACATCCTACCACCTGCTTACTAGACCCTTGCCCATCTTGGCTACTCAAGAAAGCCAAGGACGGGATTGGGACCTGGATCCTGGAGGTGGTCAACGCCTCTTTAAGAGATGGCCGGGTATCTGCCCCTTTAAAGGAGGTGGTAGTCCAGCCAGTCCTAAAGAAGGCATCCCTGGATCCAGAGGTGGCTGCCAATTATAGACCAGTAGCCAACATCCCGTTCCTGGGCAAGGTGCTAGCACGGGTGGTGGCGGGACAACTCCGAGAACTCTTGGATGAAACTGATTATCTGGAACCATTTCAGTCTGGCTTCACACCCAGGTATGGCACTGAATCTGCCTTGCTCACCCTGTACGATGTCCTGTGCAGGGAGAGAGACAGGGGGAGTGCGTCCATGTTGGTTCTTCTGGACCACTCAGCGGCTTTCGATACCATCGACCATGATATCCTTCCGGATAGGCTAGCGGGATTGGGGGTCGGAGGCACTGCTTTGCAGTGGTTCTGCTCCTATCTCAATGACCGATTCCAGAAGGTGGTGCTGGGGGACTATGGGTCTACGCCATGCCAGTTATGCCATGGAGTTCCGCAGGGGTCCATTTTGTCCCCTTTGCTATTTAACATCTACATGAA